>NW_016806263.1:1550754-1644647 GCF_001698545.2 Rhinopithecus bieti
CTGAACAATGAGATCACTTGGACTCGGGAAGGGGAACATCACACACTGGGGCCTATCATGGGGAGGGGGGAGGGGGGAGGGATTGCATTTGGAGTTATACATGATATAAATGATGAATTGATGGGTGCTGACGAGTTGATGGGTGCAGCACACCAACATGGCACAAGTATACATATGTAACAAACCTGCACATTATGCACATGTACCCTAAAACTTAAAGTATAATAATAAGAAAAAAAAAAAAAGAAGAAAAAGAAAAGGGCTGGCCATAACCACAGGGCGGCTAGATGGATCTAGCAAGCTGTTGCCTGCAACATTGGTGGGTGGGAGAAAGGAAGTTGGAGCTGAACACCTGCCTTCCTCTGTCCACGACATGGAGCCTGGCTTGGAGTGCTGTTTACTACAGGGGCTCCTGAATTGGAAGCACACGAAGGGCAAGCCTCTGTCTCAGAACTGGCCCTGTGGATTGGTACAGGGGCTGTGGACCCCACCCTGAGTCACCTCTCCAGCCTGATTCTCACCACTGCCTCCTTGCCCTTCACATTTCAGCAGTCCATAAACCTGCACTCCAGGAGCACTCCTTTACAGGAAGCATTGCCCCGCCTTAAGAACCTGCCCTTGGCCAGGCACAGTAGCTCGTGCCTCTAATCTCAGCACTTAGGGAGGCTGAAGTGGGCCGATCACTTGAAGTCAGGAGTTCGAGACCAGCCTTGCCAACATGGTGAAACCTCATCGCTACTAAAAACACAAAAATTAGCCTGGCATGGTGGTGGGCACCTGTAATCCCAACTACTCAGGTGGCTGAGGCAGGAGAATTGCTTGAACCTGGGAGGTGGAGGTTGCAGTGAGCCAAGATTGCACTACTGCACGTCCAGCCTGGGTGGCAAAGTAAGACTGTCTAAAAAAAAAAAAAAAAAAAAAAACCTACCTTTAGCTGGTTGTGGTGGTTCACATCTGTAATTCCAGTGACTCCAGAGGACAAGGAAACAGAAGGATTGCTTGAGGCCAGGAGTTTGAGATCGGCCTGGACAAGAGAGTAAGACCCCGTCCCTAAAAATTAAAAATTAAAAATTTAGCTGGGTGTGGCAGCCCAAGCCTGTAGTCCCAGTTACTTGGGAGGCTGAGGCAGGAGGAGTGATTGAGCCCAGGAGTTGGAGGCTACAATGAGCCAGTCAGCTATGATCACACCACCGCAATCCAGTCTAGGTGACAGAATGAGGCCCCATCTCGTAAAAAAAAAAAAATGCCCTTTACCCTTTCTCAGCCTGACAAGTTGACTGACTTGTCTTGAAGGTTTGGCATCACTTGGAAGCTTCCTCTGCTGCCCACCTGGGGTGATGCCCTCTTCTGGGAGGGTCTCACCACTACACACACAGTGGCTGCCAAAGCTCAGTCCGACTTTAGTTCCAGCGCTACTAGGTCTTCTCAGGACTCAGGTTATCCAAGTGGAAGGAAAGCTGTGCCAGGTACCAACTACCCCACGTGGGTTCACCAAGATAGATCCTTCACATTCAAACTAGTCCTGCAACGTCCGTCAACCCTATCCCTAACAGCAAATTGCCACCTTTAGTCCACTCCACAGTGACCTCTGGAAGGTCACCAAAAGGCAGTTATGACCATACAAAAATATGATTCTTGACACAGAACCAAAAGTTATTTTCAATTTATTTTGTTTTTGTTTCTATGTTTAGAACAATAATAATAGTATTTAAAATCATATTTTTCTGGGATATAATGAAAACTGTGTTAATTGAATTTGAAATAGAATTCATGATCTAAAATAGACTGAATCCCAGTGTGAACATATATTTGCATGCCTTCTTGGTCATCATTCAGTTGGTGCAATTGTCAGGCGTGCAATAAGAAGAGAAGTGAGCATTGCAGCACTGTGGCCTGTGGCCACAGTGATGGTGGGACAGCCCCACAAAGGCCACACCAGGTGACTCTCAGCTCGGTGGGTGGGAGGAGGAGTGTCTCTGTGTCCCTCTAGCACACACATCCTCACATGGCCTCACATAGTCTTTTTTGCATTTGCTAGGCCATCTCAACACCTAGGCTCACAAAATTCTGGCATCCTTTGGATTATCTAAACCCATGGTCCCCCAGGATGGGGATTCCAAGGAGCAGAGGGGAGCCTCGAGGCAGCCCACACTCCCAGCTACAAACCTCTCTTTCCAGAATTCCACTGCCACACCTTGGCATATACCAAATGTTGACAAAGAAGGCTGTTCCCGTACAAGGGCCAATTTTAGAGCAAGCTCCCTGTGGTTGGAAAACTGTAAAACCCTCAACCCCAAAGCTGTGTGTAGTGCTTTGTGTGTGACAGGGCTGGGGCAGATCTCTCTGATGCACTCAGGAAAACCATTCACTTTGCTTGTGGTAGGTGGCCCCTGGTAGCTGCTCTGCCCTTGCCAAGTATTATGTGTCTAAGGTCTGTGGGCATGTTTCTCATTTGCTGCAAAACACCCTCCCCACCCTTGCAGAGAAAGAGTCTTTTGTGCAGCACCCTTTAAAGCGAGACTCATCCCACTTGGGTTCTGTCTTCTGGTGCAGGGTTACAGGCAAGTTTATTAGAGCATCGCCATGAAGTTCGTCCCCTGCCTCCTGCTGGTGACCTTGTCCTGCCTGGGGACTTTGGGTCAGACCCCGAGGCAAAAGCAAGGAAGCACTGGGGAGGAATTCCATTTCCAGACTGGAGGGAGAGATTCCTGCACTATGCGCCCCAGCAGCTTGGGGCAAGATGCTGGAGAAGTCTGGCTTCGCGTCGACTGCCACAACACAGACCAGACATACTGGTGTGAGTACAGGGGGCAGCCCAGTGTGTGCCAGGCTTTTGTTGCTGACCCTAAACCTTACTGGAACCAAGCCCTGCAGGAGCTGAGGCGCCTTCACCATGCATGCCAGGGGGCCCCAGTGCTGAGGCCATCCGTGTGCAGGAAGGCTGGGCCCCAGGCCCACATGCAGCAGGTGACTTCCAGCCTCAAAGGCAGCCCAGTGCCCAACCAGCAGCCTGAGGCTGGGACGCCATCTCTGAGACCCAAGGCCATAGTGAAACTCACAGAAGCAACACAGCTGGGAAAGGACTCGATGGAAGAGCTGGGAAAAGCCAAACCCACCACCCTACCCACAGCCAAAGCTACCGAGCCTGGACCCGGGCCTGGAGGGAATGAGGAACCAAAGAAGAAGGCCTGGGAACACTGTTGGAAACCCTTCCAGGCCCTGTGTGCCTTTCTCATCAGCTTCTTCCAAGGGTGACAAGTGAAAGACCCCTGCAGGTAACACCCTTTCCTTTACTCACATACAGAGACTACGTGAGTGGCACTTAGCACTTTCACAGCTACTGCGACCACATCAGAGTCTCAGCGTGTGTTTGGGGGTGGGTTTGAGGCTGTCTGTTGCAGAGCAGAGTAGATGAGGTGGTTCATCAGGAGTGGCACTTACGCTGGGGATGCGTAAGAATCACCTACAAGAAGCTCTAAAAATGCTGATGCCCAGGCCCCTCGCCAGATGGTTCCATCTATGTCTCCAGCATAGCAGAGCAGGAATGTATACTTTTAAAACTCTCCCCCAATTGATATGAATGTGCAGCCAAGGTGGAGAATCTCCTTGTGATGGGGCCACCTCACTGTTAAACTTAGGCCTTTGGAATTCTGCCGGGTGATGTTTCCTACTGAACAAAGCCTTTGCCGCAGTGTTTGTGGCCGAGGTGCTATGTCATGGTGGAGGTGTCGCCACACCCCATCTTGTTTCCTCTCCTGCCGTCGAGTTAGGGTGGGGGGTGGTGTGCACCGAGGAAAGTTTGAGTCAAATAATCTTCAAAGTCTTTCTCACAGCTCTCAAAGCCTTTAACTGTTTTTTGTTTATCACAGAAGAGAAAATCGAATTAATAATAACAGATTTAATCAACTGCAAGTATTGCTTTTAAAAGACCAAACTTTTTCTTGTGGAAATAAAGCTGATTACTGATCTCTCTCCTTAAATGCAGCAGCTTTCATTAATTTTATGCATCAGCAAGGAGTTCATTTACATGGGATTCTAGTCTTATTCGTGTACTTTGAGTTTAAAAGGAGAGTTTCTGAGGCTTTTCATATTATCTATGTCAGAAAAATAGGAAAAAAGCAGATTTCCTGATAAGCAGCACTTTGATAACTAATATCACAAAACAAATAAGGCTTTTTCTAATAGCGCCCAGGCAGCAAGAAATGTCGGGTCACACCAAAGTTGTTCTGGTGTCTGCTGCTGTGGGTTGGAGATTTTCTGCTTGTTTAATATTTCAGATCGGTCCTAGAGGAGAAAATGGACCACTTAAGCCAAAACAAAAAAATTACTGTTGAGGAGAGGTGCTTGTTTTTTTTTTTTTCTTTTAAAAGTTGATTTTTTTGGTCTTTCCACAAATAAGACACACAAATCATTTGAAAAATTCAAACACAACAGAAAAATACAAAGAATTTCAAAACTTCATCCATAATCTCACCTCACAGAGATAAGCAATGTTAACAATTAGAAGAGTACCCATTTAGACATCCATCTATGCATATTTATACAGACAGATGTGCAGCTTACATACAGATGCATACAGGTGCTAAAGCTTAAAACAATATCTTGATCCTGCAGATGAGCCGCATAGGACTACTGTATTAGCTTGCTAGGGCTGCCATAGCAAAATACCACAGACTGGGTGGTTTAAACAGCAGAAATATATTTTCTCACAATTCTGGAGACTGAAAGTCCGAGATCAAGTGTCAGCAGGATTGGTGTCTTCTGAGGACTCTCCTTGAGTCATAGATGGCAGCCTTCTCACTGTCATTCCTCTGTGTGGATCTGTGTCCTCATCTCTTTTTGTTAGGACACCGTTCATACTGGATGAAGTCCCACCCTAACAACCCCCTTTAACCTTAACCACGTCCTTAATGGCCCCTATCTTTAAGTACAAACACTTCCTGAGGTACTGGAGGTTAGGACTTAAGTCTACGGTTTTTAGGTTTCGGGAGGGACACAATTCACACAATTCAGCCCATAACAACTAATAAAGAATTTTTTATCCCTTCCTTTTTTTTTTTTTTTTTTCAGAGCTGACCTCTCCCTGACAGAGAACCATCTCTTTTTGTATTATGCCGCTTTCAGTCCAACGTTCTCACACTGGAAGAAGGGAGTTTCTAACCAGATGCAACTGGCCAAATTCTTGATCTGCAGCTTCTCTGAACTTTGGAAAAGAAACCTTCCTTTCTGGAGTTCACAGAGTTCAGCGATATGATAGGGAACAGGTGCTGATGGGCCCAAGAGTGACAAGTGTACACATCTACTTTTTATCTGTAGAAGTTTTGCTTTGTTGATCTGAGCCTGCTATGAAAGTTTAAATATGTAACGCATTCATGAATTTCCAGTTTAGCCTTCTGAGCAAGACATGAATTTGTCACATTTCATTGAATGGCAACATGCACTTGGAGTTAGAGGAAGTTCAGTAAATAGCAGCTATGTGTGTGCAAAATAAAGGAATGATTTCAGAAATACGATTTTAATCTTCTTAACGAACGCGATACCTAGATGCTATAGAGATCATGGATACCCATTAAGTCATGGTATTTTATTCAGCCTGCCATGATGCATTACACAGACTAGGTGGCTTAAAGCAACAGAAATGTGTTCTCTCACAGCGATGGAGGCAAGAAGTGCCTCAAGATATCACCAAAGTTAGTTTCTCCTGGAGGGTCTGAGGGAAAATCTGTTCAATGCCTCTCTCTCAATTTCTTAAAGTTGCTGGAATCCTTGACATTCCTTGGCTGATAGACATATCACTCTAATCCCTGACTCTGTCTTCACATGCAATTTTCCCTTGCATGTGTGTTCGCATTTCCCTCTCCTGATGAGGGCACCAGCCATTGGATTAGGGCCCATCCTAATCAAGAATGACCTTGTCTTAACTCCATTGTGTCTGCAAACACACTATTCCCAAATAAGATCATAGTCACAGATTCCAGACGGACATAAATTTTTGGTGGGCACTAGTCAATCCAGCACAGTCACCCTGCAGCAATAACAACTAGCCAAAATGGTAGAGAAGTGAACCTGAAACAGAACAACCCCATACACTCAGCAATTAAATTAATCAACAGTGTTGGAAAGGAAGGAAGTTGGATTTTACTAGACATACGCAAAAAGTGACTCACTCTCTTCTTAATTTCATATTTGTTTTACCTAAGAACACATTAATAGTCCACTCTGTCTTTTTTTTTTTTTTAATGGCTATTTATTTATGTGTTTATTTTTTTTAGATGGAGTCTCGCTCTGTTACCCAGGCTGGAGTGCAGTGGCGCGATCTAGGCTCACTGCAACCTCCGCCTCCTGGGTTCAAGCAATTCTCCTGCCTCAGCCTCCCAAGTAGCTGGGACTACAGGCATGCACTACCATACATGGCTAATGTTTGTATTTTTAGTAGAGACAAGGTTTCACCATATTGGTTAGGCAGGTCTCGAACTCCTGACCTCAGATGATCCACCCACCTTGGCCTCCCAAAGTGCTGGGATTGCAGGTGTGTGCCACCACGCCCAGCTAATTTTTGTATTTTTAGTAGAGACAAGGCTTCACCATATTGGTCAGGTTGGTCTTGAACTCCTGACCTCAGGAGATCCGCCCACCCCGGCCTCCCAAAATGCTGCGATTACAGATGTGAGCCACTGTACCTGGCCCAATAGTCCACTCTTGATGTACTTAAATTGTTTCCCCATCTAGCCCAGCAGTGCCTAACCCTAGCTACATAATGGAGTCACCTGGGGCAACTTTTCAAAAACACTGGTGCTTGGATGTCAGCCCCAGAGGTTACAGTGTAACTGGCCAGGGATGGGGCCGAGCATGTGCAATTTTACATTTCCCCTGGTGACCCTAATATGCAGCCAAGGTTGAGAAACACTGCCCTTGATTCATTGAATTAGAATCTCTGGGGTGTATCCTAGGTAATCTCCAGGCAATTCTATGTGTAACCTGAGTTGAAGACTACTAATATGGCCTCTATATGTAGTTCACACAATTAACAAATATTTATTCATCATCAACTATGTCCTAGGCACTGTGCAAGACATTGGATAGGGGAGAGATGAACTAATTGACTAGGTTTCACATCTTAGAAGTGCAGGGAAGTAGTGGAAACCAAGACAACACATTGATGAGTGTAGGAGATGACATAGGAGGCTGTGAGTGGGGGGCAATCAGGGTACGTTTGCTGGGGTTGAGTTTCTAAAATATATATACATCAAACATCTACTGTGACATACCAAGTCTATTTCTTATAAGGGCTCTGAGCCTTTCACTTGCCCCCTCATGTAACTCTCACCACATCCCTAAGAGGTAAATAGTTTTATTCCCAATTATAAATCAAGGGACTTGAAAGCCTGGGGAGGTGAGTTATACACAGCTTGTAAGAGTCAGGACAGCAGAGAAATCCAGGTCCACCCAATTCTAATTTCATGGCGTTCAATTTATAAACATCACAGGGTAGGCTGGGATTTGTCACAGACCATTTTTCACCAACATTTTAAACTAAGGTCACCATATAGCTGACCAGTGATTTTAATGATGAAACACAATTCAAATCTGTGCTACCCAAAGGGTGACAGGTGCGCCAGAGGCATCTGCTTCTGCTGGGGACTTTAGAAATGCTAATTCTCACCCGGGGGTGGTGGCTTATGTCTATAATCCCAGCACTTTGGGAGACCGGAGGTGGGCAGATGGCCTTAGGCCAAGAGTTTGAGACAAGCCTAGCCAACATGGCGAAACCCTATCTCTACTAAAAAATACAGAAAATACCTGGGTGTGGTGGCAGGCACCTGGAATCCCAGCTACTCAGGAGGCTGAGGCAGGAGAATCACTTGAGCCAGGGAGACGGAGGTTGCAGTGAGCCAAGATTGTGCCACTGCACTCCAACCTGGGGGACAGAGTGGGACTCTATCTTAAAAAATGCTAATTCTCGGGCTCCACCTCAGACAAACTGAACAGAGTAACTGGAGTGAGGCCCAGAAATGTGTATTTTAACATGCCCATGTGTTATATTAACAGTAACATTGACCAAACAATATTTCAGTCATCCTAAAAGGAAAGGCTTTATTAAATCTTAAAGCAGATAATTCTGATATATGCTACAACATGGATGAACCATGAGTACATCATGCTAGATAAAATAAGCCAGCCACAAAAGACAAATACTGCATGATTCCACTGATATGAGGTACCTAGACTAGCCAAAAATCGTAGATATACTCAAAGTAGAATGTTGGTTGCCAGAGACTATGGTGAGGTGAGAATGGGAAGTTAGTTTAATGTTTATAGAGTTTTAGTTTCATAAGATTAAAAGAGTTCTTGAAGTGGATAGCAGTGATGGTTGCATAACAAATGTAATTAATGCTACTGAACTGTACACTTAAAATGGCTACGATGGCATATTTAATGATATATGTATTTTATTTGAATTTTTAAAAAAATTTAAAAAAAGAAAATGAAATCATTTTCACCAAAAGATACTGAAATAACAGCATATCCGTAAGAAAAATGTGAATACTATTACTTGACACAAAAAATAAACTGAAATTGGTTTATACATCGAAATGTAAAAGGTGGTTTCTCCCTAGTACTGAGAGTGCTCCTTTCCTTCGACAGTGACATAATCTGTTTGTTCTAATTCAGTAACTGCTACATCTATCTTTGTTAATCAAGTACTCACCCACACCCAGGCCTTTCTCATCGATGAGCCACCAATCACGAGTGCTGGGCACAGTAGTAGAACTGGGCCACTGAAAGAGTTCATTAGGGCCCACAAATTCTAGCAATTAATCATACGATCTTCCATATTCAATAACCCAAACCAGGTGGTGATAGAAGCAACAGACTGGAGTCACCCTTTTTGTGTTGTCACTGATGGTGTCGCCTAATGATTAAACTAGTGAGGCTTCCAAGGCAGTAGGGTAAATTATGTTTTTTAAAAAAGAAAAAGAAAAAGAGCATCGGTTGAGAGATTTCATGGTGAAATAATGGACATAGAGAACCGATCTCCCTGAATCCTGCCTCTTCTGTCCTGATTTTCTCCAAACATCTCCTCTGAAGGGGAAAGCTTCCTCTGAGGAGTACCTGCATGTAATACTCACACTGTCTGCTAAAGACGTGTAGGACACAGTGCAGATAACATCATGTGTCTAGCAATTTTCTCAGTCACATCTTCCAAAGTCTATCTTACCACTTAAAAATGCCACCAACCTGAGACCAAGGACATGAAATGTACATTGAATGTTTTGTCCATTAGCCCACTACTGAGGGCCCCATTGCTGTGAACAGTGTGGCATTGTATAACTACAAGTGAGCCAGATACTAAGCAAGGCAGAGAATAGTCTGCAGTGCCACTATGGTGTGGCCAGAATCTGCCAGCTTCACAGAAAGGCAACTCCATGATGACGGTTGTCAATTATCCCTGCATACCAGTGATGGCCACCAGGTGACAGCAGAGGACCAATGTATTGTATTTGCCAGACAAAGGCAGGTCCCACCCCCAGAGCTAAGGATCCCTGTCACCTTTAGACAGAAAGATCAACTGCGGAGAGGGATCACAGTCCCCATAGGCCATTTTACTCTCCGTGGCACTTAACTTTTGAGCCTATTGTGTTAGTGGCAGTATTACCATCTCCAGTCCAATAATGAACTGAGACAATGATGCTAGCCACCAGGGCTGGAGGTTCCAGTTACCCACTTTGTTTCATGTTGTCTCACCTCATATGCATCCTTTCCATGGCATCCACAAGGGTTACAAAAATGTCTCATGAGGCTGCAGTAGCAGCTATCAATAGCCCCATAGAGGAGTGTCCTTAATATACCAGTTGGTTGTCACCAACCAGGCAGCTTGCTGGCTGTACCCAAGAGTAGGTGAAAAAGGTGTGTCTGGTTCTTCTGAGTACTGAATAAGGCAAAGGTGATGGCTTTCCATGTAGCTCACTGGGCTATGGGCCCCTCCTGCAGTAGCTCTTCCAGAGTTGTCTCTGGGGTTAGATGACTGCTGCCACCAGGTAGACACCAGCACTTTTAGTCTTCAGTAAACCAAGCCCCAGCATCCTCACAGACTTCCTGGGAGTGGTCTCCAGGTAGTCAAAAGCTGCCCCTGTGAGTAATCAAGAGAGGGACAAGAAGACCTTAAAGGTGAGGTCTCAACTTACTTGTGTAAAGAGAATTATCTGTGAGACCAGACTTGCCCTATGAAGTGTTCCACTTCCATTTAATATGAGAAATCTGTGCATTTCGATTCTGTCCTTAGTACTTGAGGGGAACCAATGCAGCATGGGAATATCTGGTGCAAGGGTAACTAGGAGTCCTCTCTAAGGCCCAGGTGCAGGACAGCAGCTGTGTCTCAAGCAGAAGGTAGCAGGGAGCCATGCCCTTGAAATCAGTGCCCCAAGGGGTGTGATCCGGGCAGAGGCTGCATCCCTTTGCTGCAGGCTCCACACAGTGTAGATAAAGGTAAGATATATCTGTAGTTCCTAAAGAGTCTTGGGGTTTACAAGCTCCAAAATTAGGGGGTGCCAACATGCCTATTACACTATTTCCATTGCACCTGCTGTGCAAGTCACTCCCCTTCAGCGCCCACCCCCCCCACCAAATAAATTTGGTTGATTTGACAGATTTTCTTTGTTAATTTGTACACAGAGCTGAGCAAAATACGTGGGTGAGGCACATTTCATCTGCAAACCCCAAACAGTCCCACTAAGTGCTAGGCTTCCTTTTGGAGTAGTGAGGTCTGTAGAGTGGGCATATTTTCCTTTACTGTCTTGGGAGTGGGTCTTTGAGCTTCTGTCCACAGAGCTTCACAGACTTGACATGGATGTCTGGTCTCTGTACCGTCTTAGGACTAATGAGCCACTCCTGGGCTTTCCTATAAGGCAGAGTCTACTCCAAAGTGGTTGCCAACTGTTCTTTATTGGAGCTTATCAGCAGGACCTCACCAGCGCAGTGGAACCACATCAGGTTCTGCAAGGAGAAAGCCTCATTCTACATTTTGGTCCATCTGTTGGTGGCAAATAACAGGATAATTCAGTGCCCCTGTGGCGGGACGAAAAACAGGTTTGGGAGGTTCCGGTCACATTCGAGGGAAACTGATCCTTGATGCTTGGTGCCAAAAAGATTGATAAAAGCACCAGCTGTGTCCCAGACAGTGTACTGTCAGTTGGACATTTGATTTAATTGCAGACACAAAGTTTGCAAGACCCAGGGTTATACTGCCAACAATGGATTCAACTGGCAATGATCCACCGTGGATAGACACATCCATGTCAGACTTCTGTTGAGGCAGAAATAATCTTCTTGTGTGTTAGGTCCCTGACAGGTGGGGCTTTAGTTTTTACAAATAAGGCAAGTATTTGTCCAGTTAATCAAATGGATGGATTTAAACTGGTGGCATTGACCTACGTGATCTCCACTATACATTCCTGCACTTACATTCAGCAATTCAAAGGTTATTTGATTTTGGAGGCATTTTGGACAGTAGGACAATTACTGACATTTTTAACAATCATCAATCACACCTTCTGCAGAAAGAATTTAAACAATTCCAGATGATGCATAAATTATGGCATCTAACTGCTTTGAATAAAATGGCTAAGAAAAATATGAGCATAAAAAATCCTTTGCTAGGTGATACGGTTTGACCCTATTCTCACCCAAATCTCAACTTTAATTGTATCTTCCAAAATTCCCATGTGTTGCAGGAGGGATCCAGTGGGAGGTAATTGAATCATGGGGCCCAGTCTTTCCCATGCTATTCTCATGATATTTAATAAGTCTCATGAGATCTGGTGGATTTATCAGGGGTTTCTGCTTTTGCTTCTTCCTCATTTTCTCTTGCCGCCACCATGTAAGAAGTGCCTTTCACCTCCCACCATGATTGTAAGGCCTCCCCAGCCATGTGGAACTGTAAGTTCAGTTAAACCTCTTTTTCTTCCCAGTCTCAAGTATGTCTTTATCAGCACTGTGAAAATAGACTAATACAGTAAATTGGTACCAGTAGAGTGGGGCGTTGCTGAAAAGATACCCAAAAATGTGGAAGTGACTTTGGAACTGGGTAACAGGAAGAGGTTGGAACAGTTTGGAGGACTCAGAAGACAGGAAAATGTGGGAAAGTTTGTCACTTCCTAGAGACTTGTTGAATGGCTTTGTCCAAAATGCTGATAGCAATATGGACAATAAATCCAGGCCAGGTGGTCTCAGATGGAAATGAGAAACTTTTTGGGAACTAGAACAAAGGTGAGACTTGTTATGGTTTAGCAAAAACACTGGTGGCATTTTGCCCCTGCCCTAGAGATTTGTGGAACTTTGAACTTGAGAAAGATGATTTAGGGAATCAGGTGGAAGAAATTTCTAAGCAGCAAAGCATTCAAGAGGTGACTTGGGTACTGTTAAAGGCATTCAGTTTTAAAAGAGAAGCAGAGCATGAAAGTTTGGAAAGTTTGCAGCCTGACTATATGATAGAAAAGAAAAACCCATTTTCTGGGGAGAAATTCAAGCCAGCTACAGAAATTTGCATAAGTAGCAAGGAGCCTAATGTTAATTCCCAAGGCCATGGGGAACATATCTCCAGGCCATATCAGAGACCCTCAGGGCAGCCCCTCCCATCACAGGCCCAGAGGTCCAGGAGGAAAAAGGGGTTTAGGGGACCAGGCCCAGGGTCCCCATGCTGTGTGCAGCCTTGGGACCTGGTGACCTGTGTTCCAGCTGCTCCAGCGATGGCTGTGAAAGAAACACAACACATCCAGCCGTGACACATCACATCCCCCATATGCCTCCACTTCCTGGCCCGACACAAACACATCACAGCCGTGGAGCAATGCCTCCACTTCCCTGGCCGGAACACAAACACATCACAGCCTGAGCAATCACATCGCCCATATGCCTCCACTTTCGAGCCCGACACAAACACATCACAGCCTTGAGCAATGCCTCCACGTCCTGGGCCCGACAACAAACACTTCCTCCATATATTTCAAAGAAAAACAACACCTGGAGAATCCTGATAAGGTTATCAACCGTTTGTAAAAGCGCAAGGAACCAAATAAGAAAGCCCGCTAAAGGCATAATTTAAGAATGTAAACCAATTGTATATGCCGGTAAGCCTAGAGAAATGCCTTGTTCCTCTGTAACCTGGAAAGTCCTGCTTACCTCGAGCCTATAAAAAGCAAGCGCACGCATTGTTCCAGGCCCTCTGGTATGTTGTAGAACGGAGGGACCAAGTTCGAACTTGCATTAAAGATCCTTGCCGCTTGGCTTTGACTCTGGACTCTGGTGGTCTTCTTCGGGGAATAAACGGTCTGGGCATAACAGCTGAAAGGGGCCAATATAAAGCTCAGGCTGTGGCTTTAGAGGGTGGAAGCATCAAGCCTTGGCAGCTTTGAGCCTCACACGGGGCACCAGCTGCTGGGTCCATCCCACAGACCCTGGTCCAGCAACAGATGAAAGGAGCACTCAGACACAGGCATGCAGTGTAACAGCAGCTAGGGGGCTGCTGGCACTAGGAACCAAAGAAAAGAGCAGGCTTGATAAGCTGGAGTTGCTTGCTTTTATTTAGTATAGGCATAAAGCCAAAAGCCTGGAGCAAACACAGCCTGTGGGTAATTAACACTTATTGTTCTCCTTTTAGGGAGTGGGTCACACGTGCAGATGATCAAAAGTCGGTTTCTGGTCAAACTGAGTAAACAAGCCTATTTAGATAAATTCCCCTACACTCCCTTGTACCTACTTCTCGCCTTCTGCCTCAGGGTAAGAGAACAGCTGCCTTTATCTTACTCTCCCTGAAGCTTTGCAGAGCCTTCTGACCTTTCAGAAGGTTTGTGCCTTTTCCCTATAACTTCTCCCACCACTCCGACTGATCTCCTACAGTGTTGAGCCTGCAGGTGCACAGAAGTCAAGAACTGAGGTTTGGGAACCTCCACCTAGATTTCCAAAGATGTATGGAAATGCCTGGATGCCCAGCCAAAAGTTCGCTGTAAGGGTGGGGCCCTCTTACAGGACTTCTGCTGGAGCAGTGCAGAAGGGAAATGTGGGATTGGAGCCCCCACACATAGTCCCTACTAGGGCACTGTCTAGTGGAGCTGTGAGAAGAGGGCCACTGTCCTACAGACCCCAGAATGGTAGATCCACCAACAGCTTGCACTGTTGTATGCCTGGAAAAGCTGCAGACACTCAGCGTCAGCCCATGAAAGCAGCCAGGAGGGAGGCTGTACCCTACAAAGCCATAGGGACGGAGCTGCCCAAGACCATGGGAACCCACCTCTTGCATCAGTGTGACCTGGATGTGAGACCTGGAGTCAAAGGAGATCATTTTGGAGTTTTAAAATTTGACTGCCCGGCTGGATTTTGGACTTGCATGGGCCCTGTAACCCCTTTCTTTTGGTCAATTTCTCCCATTTGGAACAACTGTATTTACCAACTACCTGTACCTCCATTGTATCTAGTAAGTAACTAACTTGCTTTTGATTTTATAGGCTTATAGGCAAAAGGGACTTGCCTTGTCTCAGACGATACTTCATACTGTGGACTTTTGGATTAATGCTGAAATGAGTTAAGACTTTGGGGGACTATTTGGAAGGCATGATTGGTTTTGAAATTCAAGGACATGAGATTTGGAGGGGGCAGGGGTGGAATAATAAGATTTGGCTGTGTCCCCACTGAAATCTCAACTTGAATTGTATCTCCCAGAATTTCCATGTGTTGTGGGAGGGACCAGGGGAAGGTAATTGAATCATGGGGGATGGCCTTTCCCATGCTATTTTCATGGTAGTTAATAAGTCTCACGAGATGTGATGGATTTATCAGGGATTTCAGCTTTTGCTTCTTCCCCATTATCTCTTACCACCACCATGTAAGAAGTGCCCTTTTCCTCCTGCCATGATTCTGAGGCCTCCCCAGTCATGTGGAACTGTAAGTCCAATTAAACCTCTTTTTCTTCCCAGTCTCAGGTATTTCTTTATCGGCAGCATGAAAATGAACTAATACACCAGGCATAGGAATGACATAATGGACTTTGGGGACTCAGGGGGAAAGGGTGGGAAGGGGGTGAGGCATAAAAGAGTACAAAAGGGTTCAGTGTATACTGCTTGCAAGATGAGTGCACCAAAATCTCACAAATCACCACTAAAAAACTTATGTAACCAAATACCACTGGTTTTCCAAAAACCTATGGAAATAAAAAATCCTAAAAAAATCCTTTGTTGTGTGTGTGCCCCGCAATGATTACAGTTAATAATCAGCACAGAGAACCTCTTAAAGGACATATTTTGCCTCTCGATCAAGCCTAATGCCATTCTGTAGGCAACTGGAGTTTTTGCAGCTGTTCCTTAAACAACATATTTCTTACCTTCCCATGAAGTCATTATATAGCTATTGACACCCTAGAAATTAGAACTGGGAAAGTCTTTAGAGCTATTAAATGAGAGTGACCTGTTTTATGTGAGCACATATTCACCATCCCTCTCTAGCCTTTGAATTACTCACCCTTTGTCTCACACCTCCCTGTAAGTGTCTGTTCCCTTTCTTTCTCTCCTTTTCTGTGGTCCTCTCTGCTTCTCGAAGCTAAACCAGGTCAGGCTGTGAACTGAAGAGGTACCAAGATTTCCCCTGTGCAGCTTTCTCCTGGACTCTTCCTAGAAGTGTGCATCAGTTACTGCCATATTTAGTTTTGCATTGTGGTATCACTTTTCATCTTTTTCCATCAGAGTAAGAAAAAAATACTGTACTTTCTCTACTAGAATGGGAGAGCTGGGCCCAGCTTTAGCAAACTAGTGCTTGTTGAAATGAAATACTTCAACAAACTTGAGGGTAGTCACTAAGAAGTCAGTTTCCTCATCTTTATTTCAGGTGATCATAATGGCTACTCCTTATGGAGGACTATGAAGATCTGATGGGGCTGGGAGCAGTGGCTCATGCCTGTAATCCCAGGACTTTTGGAGGCCAACACAGGAGGATTGCTTGAGTCCAGGAGTTCAGGACCAGCCTGAGCAAAATAGCAAGATGCTGTTTCTGCAAAAATAAATAAATAAATAAAATGATTTTAAAAAGATCTAATATAGTAATAACACACAGTGAAGGGCTTTGACAATGATATTGTGCTATGCAGATTCTTAGTATGATTATAAATCAGGTAGACAGAGACAAAGTTGGAAGGAAAAACTCTTCATACGTCAGACTGGTCTTCCTGGATAAGGTCGCCACATGCTATCTCAGTGGAGTCACAGGTGCTTCTGAAAACTGGAAACAGGAGTCTTGCAACCAAATCTGGGAAAGACATGAGCCGAAATCAGCCCGATCACTGCTAAATACGAAAATTTACCACAATATTTTGTTAGTGTAAGTTCTAAGCCTAAGACAAATTAAGTTGTTGAATTTATTCAGATAATTGTTTTAAAGGCAGAGTGAAACAGGTTTCTGGCCCCTTTTTTGTTTTCAGATCATTTAAATTGAAAGNAGGGGGACCACATTGCTAAATCAAACCTGCCCCGTGGGCTGGGGTCTAATTCTCTATCCCTCCCTTTGTCACACTCAGATGACACCGTCCCTCTGTAGGGTTTGTCTCGGCCATGTTTGAAATGGTGTACAAGTTCTCAGGATGAGCTGGTTATGGGAAGCCTATACTGTTTTTCCTCTCCCAGTCCCACTGTGGAATTTCTTCCACTTGGCCATTCGGGAGTGGCAGCCTGTGTTATCTCAGAGTTTTCCAAGTGGTGACCCCAAAGGACTCCAGAGCAGGGGCAGGCTTGGGGTAGGGAGAATAGACGACATTGGGCTAGAAAGGGGAGATGTTGCAGGGATTCATGAGGCCATTAAATTAGCAACATATTGCCAAGCACAGTGGCTATAATCTCAGTGCTTTGGGAGGCCAAAGCGGGAGGATCACCTGAGTCCAGGAGTTCGAGACAAATCTGGACAACAAAATGACACCCTGTCTCTAAAAAAAAAACAAAACAAAAAGAAAAACAACTTAAAACTTAGCTGGGTGTGGTGGTATGTGCCTGCAGTCCTAACTACTTGGGTGGCTGAGGTGAGAGAATCACTGGAGCCCAGGAATTCAAGACTGCAGTGAGCTATAATTGTGCTACTGCACGCTGGCCTAGGTGACAGAGTGAGACCCTGTCTCTAAAAAATATTTTATGTATTTACTTATTTATTTAGAGATGGAGTCTTTCCAGGCTGGAGTGTAGCAGTGCAATCTCAGCTGACTGCAATCTCTGCCTCCCAGGTTTAAGTGCTTCTCATGACTCATCCTCCCGAGTAGCTGGGTCACAGGGGCCCACCACCACCACCAGCAAATTTTTGTATTTTTATTAAAGAGAAGGTTTTGCCATGTTGGCCAGGCCGGTCTCAAACTCCTGGCCTCAAGTGATCTCCCCGCCTCAGCCTCCCAAAGTGCAGGGATTACAGACACGAGCCACTGTACCAGGCCTAAAAATTATTTTAAAAGAAAAAATTGCAATTAGTAACATTTATTGTAAACAAATGTACAATTCATTTTCAAATGACCGTAGATAGTATTGTGGTAAATAAAATGCAATTGTATTTAAAGGCATTACCCAGTTCCCATGTGCTATTGTGGCATTTTTTTTTTTAATTCTTATTTTTTAGATAGAGTCTCGCTTTGCTGCCCACGCTGGAGTGCAGTGGCACCATCTCAGCTCACTGCAACCTCTGTCTCCTGGGTTCAAGTGATTCTCCTGCCTCAGCCTCCCAAGTAGCTGGGAATACAGGTGCCTGCCACCAGACCAGGCTAATTTTTGTAGTTTTAGTAGAGATGGGGTTTTCACCATGTTCACCAGGCTGGTTTCTAACTCCTGACTTCAGGTGATCCATCTGAAGTCATGAGCCACCGCACCCAGCCATGTGGCACTTTTTGATAACATAGGTTATGTTTTGATAATATAACATAGGTTAGGTGAATACATTTTTTTGAATCAATGATCTGTTTTGGAGTCTGGCCCACCAGTCACTAGCTGTCTGGCCTTGAGTGATCTTTTATTTTCTCCTCTCCATAATGTGGATAACAACAGTACCTGTCTCCTAAGCATGATTCAAGGATTACATGAGATTATCCAAGCAAATTGCAAGGAGTAATTGCTTAAATTACAAATTGCTCAAGTGGTAGCTGCTGTCACTCTCACCATCACATTGTTTCTCAGTCACAGTTTGTGACTGAGTGCTGCGACGAGCAGGTCTGCACAGAGTGTGGATGTTGTAAAAGGATCCTCATCCTTGGAAAGATTGGCAGCCCCTGGTCTGGATGAACCTAAGGTGAAATCTTGAATGCGCCCCCACAAAACCTCTTTGTTGACCTTATCCGTAGCTTTCTTCCAGCCCAGGCATTTACATTATAGATTCTCTCCCTTCTGGGAACAGCGCTCTGTTTCTCGGAGAATAGTTGCTCCTCCTCCAAACCCAACTGCATGTTTCAGAGGCCTGGGCTGTTCATCATAGAATCCTGCTCTTTGGCCATGGTTGACAAGTCCAATGGCAGAAATGTAACTCAAGACCAACCTATCGTATCTCTCCCTGGGATTGTTCACACTTCTGCTTGGCTTGGAACTGGAGACACCCGTGTTTCCCACGAAGTAGAGAAAATTAGTCTGAGAAAACAAAGCACAAATGCAAAGAAAAGCTGAGGTGATACAAAACCAAGCATGATGGTGACATTCAGGTTCCTTAATCTATGAGACTGAGTGTTTGTATTAATTCCGTGCTTTAATTTTTTCAACTCATGCTGTTTTGATACCTTTGGGAGCCTTATAAATTCAGGGAGAGACAGACCCTCCCTGGATTAGCTAATGCCTAAAGATAATACAGTATACTTGGGATCACAACTGCCACATGTAAGCCAACCATTCCCTTTATCTAACCCTCACACACCAAGCTAGTGTTTACCCTTACCCTAAATCTACCCAGAGACAGGACCAGACAGCCAGACCATGTGCCCCAGAGCCTGCTAGAATTATTCAAACCAGCACATCCTAGACCGTGTTCTCCATTCAACCTCGACTTTCCCTCGGAAACGATGACAAAGGCTGTGGCCTAGGTGTTCCCTCGCTCCTGCTTTCACCACCTGACCCAAATCTCATGTTTCCCTTGCCGAATCCCTGTGTGCAGTGGCATGCCCCTTCATTTTGGAAAGATGAGTACAGTCGTGCCTGGGCATTTAAGAAGGATTAGTTGCAGGACCCCCGTGGATACTAAAATTTGTAGATGCTGAAGTCCCCTCTATAAAATGGCATAGTATTTGCATATAACCTATGCACATCTTCCTGTATACTTCAAGTCATCTCTAGATTACTTACAATACCTATTACAACATAAGTGCTGTATAAGTCATTGTTACAGTGTATTATTTATTTGTATTATTTTTCATTGTTGTATTTTTTATTGTTTTTTTAAAAAATATTTTTGATCTGCAGTTGATTGAATCTACAAATGTGAAACCTGCAGAAAAGGGAGTGGGGGGGAGGAGGTAACTGTAATAAATTCTTTTTCCAATGGCACCAGCACTGTGTCATCATTCGGTCACCTTCATGAGTTAAAATCCAACAGGTACATTTTGGGACAGTTGAGCAGGCGGCAAGGTGACTCAGTGTTCCATAAGGACCGTGCCTCCCGCTGCTCTTGGCTCGTTAACTGACTATGCCAACCAGCAAGCTCTACCTGGGAGGGCACCGCCCGCTGGTGGGGTGCCTGTGCTTTGGCTGCCACTGCTTTGTGCTACCTCTGCTGTGCCCTTTCACGGTTTTCTAGTCTAAATTGTGGCAAGGGAAGGACCGCAGATCTTGCTTTGCACAGGTAGTACCATTGGGAGTGAGAGAGGTCCCCAGTGCACACCTTATTGGACCAAGTGACCCGGCAGATGTGAGGTTAAGCAGGCAATTTAGGCTAATTATCACAGCAAAGTCTTCCTGGAGCGAGGAGGAGCAGAGAGTGGCTGCCCCTAGGATGCTTTGAGGGCACTGAGACTGATGACCTGCCTGCCAAGACCGTAGACAGGGCTCACTACAGAACGTTCAGGAGCTGGGCATTCAGGCCCAGGCACAACTCCCTTCTTGTAACAAATCTTCTCTTACTCTAGTGGACAAAGTCCTGGACAAGTGAGGTCCTTCTTGAACTGTCCATCATGGGTTGACATTGACTGTTGGACCCCTGAGCATTGGGACCCTCTAAAGATACTGACCCATTTAATCCCAAATTTGGACAGGCCCATCTCTAATGGTTGGTGGCGAGGTGCAGGGTATCTCCCCATGGAAAACCATGACTCCCAAAAACTTTAAATATTGCTATACGGGCAAATCTCTTTGTTGTTTCTGGCCTTGCTGCTATTGTGATTTGTCCCTGGACCTGGTGGGGTGCAATGGATCACATCCCTGGACATAGAAGGTCAAATTCTTCATGAAAGAGGAAAAGAGGAGAAAGAATTCCCATCCTGCTCTCCCTAAGATGCCTGGAGATGTTCTTCAGCCTATGAAAGGTTGCCAACCTCCAGGCCAACGTGCCCGGGCACTCCTGACACCATGATTTCTCAATAGAAGAGCCTCTTCTTAAAACTCAATTGCCCCAAAATCAGAACTCTGCTATTATTGCCCTCCTGAGTGTAGCTCCCATCCTCTCTGAGGTTACTTGGGACACTCTAGAAAGGGAGGCCTTTGCCCACAGCAGAGGCCATCAGGACCACCAGGAGCTTGTCTGGTAAGCACTCTTTGTCAAAACAGAAACAAAAAACTGGTACTGAAAGGAGACCAAAAAAGCAAGAAAGGAAGGAAGGAAGGAAGGAAGGAAGGAAGGAAGGAAGGAAGGAAGGAAGGAAGGAAGAAAAGAGTTTAGCCATCTAGAAATATAATCTATTATAAAGATTTAGTTTAAGAGGAAGAAAAAGAAGAGGGAAAGGTACTGATTATGCTTTGCATGGGGGCTCACAGGGACCCTGGGTCCTTCCCCTTCTGCTCCCCAACTTTTCTCAAAATTACTCATTCTATCCAATCAGCAACTGGTAAGTATTTCACTCTTACTAATGTGACTAATGTTCTACTCGATGCCTCTTTCAACAGCCTGTCATGTGCAGTTTGCCCCCAACTACAAACAGACGCATAGACCTTCCAGGTTATCCATGGGGTACCTCAACAGAATCTTTGCAAGACAAGATCTTAGCTGCTTCCACCTTTCTCCAGGAGCACAAGTGTGACATTATTTTGATGACAACCTCCTCCAAAGGGATCCACTGATGCTCATTAGGGACATAAAAGTCCACATGTTTTAGTGCCTTTGTTTGTTTGTTTTGATGGTAACATATTTCTCATTTACAAATTTTACTTCCAAAGTTAAATCAAAAGTCACTACCATTAGTGCCTTCAGAGAATCTTTCACTATAGAGGGTTTGCCAACCTCTTCTCTTGCCTCCTGGTGCCCCTGGACCACTTACGATGGCCATAAGTTGGCCATGGTCTTCTGATGCAAGAAATTGCTCCTCTCTGTTTCATGCTGTACATTATTAAATAACAAAGAGCTGGATGCCTGCTGAACACTCCTGAAAATAGGAGCCTTAACAGACCTGAGCCCATGACCCTCTATACTCATTATGTTTTGGGTCATAGGTACAGTACCCACAAGCTCACACAGCTACTGAGGGTATCTTAGACAGGATGGAGCCAATACTGGGTTCTTGGGCATATTCTATCTGTATAGGGGTGTAGCTTTGTTCATTCCCCGTCCCCTGGCACGTGTCATTATGCTACAGGAGATCATAGGTCCCCGAAAACTGGTGTAGTTGAGATACATAATGGCCTCCTCAAACAACTTCTTTTAAAATTTCGGGCCATCAAATAAACACCTAAATGAGTTTCTTTTTTGCCCAGGACTTAAGATGTCTTTATAAAAATTCCATCTTGCCTCCATCACATAAGGGGAGGAGGCCCAATATAGGGCCCAAACTCTACAGGGATCAATTACCATAAATTGTGCCAAGGGCTAGGCAGATATGCGACTGATTTCTTCTATCAAAATTGAGACTACCTAGTGTCATCCTGCACACCATTCTGTTGACTTTTGATTTTATTACTCTTTGTCTTTGCATTCCCAAAAAAAAACTCATGTAGAGGCATGGTCCCCAGTGTAATGGTGTTGAGAGGTGGTGGGACCATTACAGGCATTTGGGTCATGAGGGATCTGTCCTCATTAGGAGATTAATGTTGTCTTGTGGGAATAAGTTCTTACTCTCATGAGGCTAGATTAGTTAACACAAGAGTGGGTTGTTATAAGGCTAGGTCCCATTTGTGTTTGGTCTCCTTTGCACATTTGCCTGTTCACTGATCTCACAGGCATTCTCACCATGTGATGGTATCCACCATGTTATGATGCAGCATGAAGCCCTTCCCAGATGCAGCTGCCCGATCTTGAACTTCCTAGCCTCCAGAACGGTGAGCTCAATAAACTCCTTTTCTTTATAATTACTTGGTCTCAAGTATTCAGTTATAGTAAGAGAAAATGTACTAAGAAGTCAGTCTGGGTTCTTTCATTAATTTATGATCCAATGGCTCACACCCTCCTAATAAGCCCTTGCTTTAACCAAACATGGCCAATGGTAAGACTCACATCAACTCCAGTGGGTACTTAGTTAGAAAGGATATGGCCTTTCCAAGTGGACACAGCCCTCACTCAGAAGTTCATCCAAGATACCTCTGATGAGGTATCACCACTACAGCAATCATCAGAGAGTGAGCCGTAGACTCACCTGCTCAGGTATAGAAACAGGAGCCAAACCATGTTCATCTTATCTTCCCTTGAGGGCCTAGTACTTCACCTTGCTGAAAGTGGTTACTGAATAATGACTGAAGAGATAACATCCCATTTCGCCCACTGTTGAGCTGTCTTTGCATAATTGCAGGCTCTTGAGAAATTCTTCTCTGCCTCTGGTAGGCTGGATGTCCCAACTCAAAGCACCACAGCTTTCCCTCCAACATAGTCATTAACCTCTGTATTGTCATAACTGATATCCTTGACCTTTCCCCTATTGTCTGCTAACTCCTCAAGGGTAAGGACCATTTTTCTTGGCTGCACTTCCAGCCAATCATTAACACTGAGGGGCCTGGACATACATAGTAGGTACTTCATGTGTGCTTTTAGGTCAAATGCAAAAATGACTGAGTGGTAGTAGAAATGGTGTCTCGTTAGGGTCCAGCCCTGCAGAGTCCGTTCCCCTGCTCATTCCTGTCTTCTCCTAGGCAGCATGCCACACGTGTGGGTCCTTTTGCTCTTTGTGCAAGGGCATTCAGCACAGAAGGGTATCCTGTGCTAAATACCCTTACAGGTCTTTTCAGAGGTGCTTTTCTGGTTTGGTTTTTCTAAATATTGTCACCTCTTCATGTAAAGAAAGGAATGTGGTCATAAGCCAACGTGCCTCGTGACTCTCAGCCTTAACACCAAGAGAGGGCAGCTTACCTTCCCCCTTTTTCAGCTTTCCAAGGGAGCAACTGGTGCTCTTTGCAGCACACATGGGCTAGAGGCAGAAAATCCAAAAGGGAGACTCTCTAGGTCCTTCTTTTTCTCCAAGATAGGAAGTGAGGTGGCGTATGGAAATGTGCACTTGTGTGGGGTTATGTGATATGTGTGCATGTGTGCGGGAATGCATGTGTATATGTGAGTGCTTTCTTAAGTGCACGTATGTGGGGGTACCTTGAAAAATTTTATCCAAAAGACACAGACCTCCTTAAAGGGTGTTTCACTGTTTAAGAATGACTTACGGAAGATCCAAAAGCAAAGGAGTGATCAAAACCTTGATTTGTAGGGACAATTGATTATAGAAGTGCTTAAAAAAAAAAAAAAAAAAACTCTTACAAAAGAAAACACTGTATAAGGCTTTGAAATAGCCCTATTACTTGAGGAAAATACCTATTATTAAGTGGCTTCATTCAAATGGCTATTTTAGCATTTTGACTTACTACAAATAGTAGTTTCATATGATTTAATCTAACATAAAAATTGAGTTAGGTTTCAAATGCATTGAGAATCAGAACCAACAATTAAACATTGTTTCTAAAAACATGTTAATATGATTCCACTACTGGGTATATACCCAAATGAAAATAAATCATTCTAAAAAAACAAAAACAAAAACAAAAAACCCACACACACTCATATGTTCATTGTGGTACTAGTCACAATAGCAAAAACATGGAATCAACCTGGATGCCCATCAATGGTGAATTGAAAAAAGAAAATGTGGTACATATACATCATGGGATACTATCTATGCAGTCCTGAAAAATAATGAATGGTGTCCTTTGCAGTAACATGGATGCAGCTGGAGGCTATTACCCTAAGCAAATTAACACAGGAATAGAAAACCAAATACCACATGTTCTCACTTATAAGAGAAGGAGCTAGGCCAGGCACAGTGGCTCACGACTATAATCCCAGCACTTTGGGAGGCCGAGGCGGGTGGATCATGAGGTCCGGAGTTCGAGAGCAGCCTGGCCACCATGGTGAAATCCCATCTCTGCTAAAAATAAAAAAATTAGCCGGGCACGGTGGCAGGCACCTGTAATCCCAGCTGCTCGGAAGACTGAGGCAGGAAAATTGCTTGAACCCCGGAGGCAGAGGTTGCAGTGAGCCAAGATCGTGCCACTGCACTCTAGCCTGGGTGACAGAGCAAGACTCCGTCTTGGAAAAAACAAAAAAAGAGAAGGAGCCAAATATTAGGTAAACGTGGACATAAAATTGGCAATAATAGGGCTGGAGACTACTAGAGTGGGGAGAAAGGGAGGGTAGCAAGGTCTGAAAAATTACCTATTGGGTACTATGCTCACTACCTGAGTGACAAGATCATTTGTACAGCAAACCTCAGCGACATGCAATTTACCCATGTAACAAATCTACACATGTACCCTCTGAACCTAAAATAAAAGTTAAGGAGCGTGTTAATATTATGTGGTTAATAACAACATGCTTTCTAAGGTAAACAAACTTAATAGGTTTTCACCTTGCAATCATACCCAATACTACAGAATCCACGCTTTGCTGTCTCTTCATTTTCTAAAGAAATAAAACTTTCGTTGTCCTGAACAGGAATCCTGAAATCTCATGATGAATGAGGACTTAAAATTTGGAATGCAAATATTCTTGAGTAGGTCTAAGATTAATGCTTTTTGCCTGATGAACTATATTTTACTGATGTTTGTTTAGCCCAATGTCCTTATTTTCTGACAATAAGTATGTTTTCATGCACATTAGTTGCCCAACAAATTAATATTGCTTTAGTGCAGCAGCTCAGCATTTGCCATATCTGTTTATAAAGTAACCTTTGAAGGAAGGGTTGATTTTTGACAACGTTGGCCTGGCGATAAGTTTGGCATAGTTAAGACTTACCTCAGCACCCATTCATATAATCTCTGGTGACTGCATAAATAGGGCCAGGTCTCTAGGTCAAGAAGCTATGTGGTAGAAACACGCATGAGAGTAAAATCAGCTTTTGAATTTCAAATCCCCAGCTGGTGACCAGACATGCATTCAATTACCAGCCTTAACTAGTGTGCTTTTAACAATTGTGTTGAGACTTCCTTTCACACTCCCAAAGAAAGCATTCATCATTAAGTTTTGTGTGATTATGAGAAGAACAACATGATCCCAATCTAACAAGAACATGCCAGACAATTTCCAAATTAGGGACAGTCTCATAACACCTAACCAATTCTTCTGCAAACCGCCACAGTCATCAAAAAACAAGCAACATCTGAGAACCAGCCATAGCCAAGAAGAACCCAGAAAGTCACGATCACTAAATGCAACATGGCATCGTGTTGGGATCCGGGACAGAAAAAGAACAATAGGAGCTGAAAATTTAAGTCTACACCAAACCTGCACATGCATGTTTATAGCAGCTCTATTCATCATTGTCAAAATTGAGAGGCATCCAAAATGTCCTAGATGAATGAATAAATGAACTCGGGTACATCCAATCAATGGAATTTTAGTAGTAGGTGAATGAATAAAGGGACTTAGATATATCCAATCATTGGAATTTTATCAGCACTTAAAAGAAATGTGCTATCAAGTTATAAAAAACACAGCGAAACCTTAAGTGCATATTACTAAGTAAAAGTCAATAAAAAGGTTGCATACTGTATGATTCCAACTATATGACATTCTTAAAAAGACAAAACTGTGGAGACAGTAAACGGATCAGCAGTTGTCAGGGATTGTAGGGATGGAGTGGTAAGTAGGCAGAATACAGAGAATTTTTAGGGCAACTAAACTATTCTGTATGATACCGTAGTGGTGGGTATTGTCATTATACCTTTCTTAGTTAATTGATGTTATACATGTCATTATACATTTCTCAAAACCCAAAGAATGTACAGCACTTGGAGTGAACCTAATGGAAACGATGGACATTGGGTGATAATGACATGTTAACATAGTTTTATTACTTACAGCAAATGTACTACCCTGGTTCATGATGTTGAGGGTGGGGGAGACTGTGCCTGCATGTGGGGAGGGGTACATGGAACTTTTGATACTTTCCACTCAATTGTGCTATGAACATAAAACTACTCTAAAAAATAAAGTCTGTCAATAATAACACTAATAAAAAACTAGAACAATAGGTAAATTCTAAGCAGGTCTGAAGAAAGTATGGACTTCAATTGACAATAATGTATCAATATTTGTTAATTAGTTGTGACAAATGTACCATAGTAATTAACAGGTAAATAGGGAACCCAGGTGAGAAGTGGAATGATAACTATCTCTGCAATTCTCTGTAAACCTAAAATTACTCTAAAACTTTAAAAAAAATTTTAAAGAGGCAGAGAGAGGAGAGTTCCACAATTTATCAATGTATGGGTACATTGCCTCATTTGTGTTTAGAATAGTAGCAGTGGCCTCCAGATAATTCTTCTCTAATTGTGTGTCAGACACTGTGCTTGGTCTGCCTAAGCCTTGGCTCCACATGCGTCCCATGAGGACCTGGGCCAACTTTCCTCCTGGGGTTCTCGTGAAATGGGCCATCCCCAGGAGTTACAGAGTTATGTACTCATCCCCAGGAGCTACAGAGCACCTCGGTGCTGGGAGCATGGGGAGGCGGAAGGGCCTGAAGCTACTGGAAACTGCTATGAACTGCATGGCCAGGGCTCCGTGTCCTCTGCTGTCTCCCCAGAGCCACTGTAAAAGGACATCGTTTCCTAAGTTCATGGAGATGTGAAGAAAGCTTGGGGAAACAGCCTTAGCGCAGTGCCCGGCACACTGTAAGCTCATTGGAGGAAGCATGTATTTCTTGTTGGAGGAGGCATGTATTTCTCCCCGTGGACATCCATGAAGGCGTGGGGTGGCATGCAGAGCGTCAGGAGCCTATGACACCAACAGAGAGGGGTTCGCATTGGAGCCTGGCCTTGAAGGATGAGGTGGTATGTGCCAGGCAGAGTGGGTCAGGAAGGGGATCCCAAGTGCGGGGAATAGCAGAGGCAAAGGCAGTCAGTGGGCGCATGCACGGAGTATCTGCAAATGGTGGGACAGGGTTTCAGTGTGGCCAGATTGCAATGTGTGTGTGCATGTGCCTGTGTGTCTGTCTCTGCGTATGTGTCAGTGTCTCTGTGTGTGATTCTGTGTGTGTGTGCCTATGAGCATGTTTGTGCATGTGTCTATGTGTCAGTGTGTATGTCTCTGTGTGTCCCGGATCATTACAAAGTGTTTGTGTGTGTTTGAGTGTGTCAGTGTGTGTTTGTGTGTGTCTTTGTATGTGTGTCAGTGTGTATGTGTATTTATGTGTCTGGGTGTGAGTACCTGGAAATGAGGCTGGAATGGCAGCATGAGCCAAGGAGGTGACTGCCCCACAGCCTGCTCTGATGCTGTGCCGCTGAGTCTAAAAGGGAAAGAGCAAAGCAGATGCTGGGATGAGAGTCACAGGAAGGGGAAGGGGCCCAAGGAGCCAGTGGGGAGTGTGCAGTGTCACCTGGCAAAGCTCGGAGAAGCACTTCCCAGAAAGACCCCGGAGTCCGCATGTTTCCTTGTAAATATGTTTTGTGTTCCAACTGCAATCTGCCTCTGAAGAATCTGCCTGCCTCCCAAGGATCAAGTAGAATTTTCCATTTTGTAGGAGACTCCCATTGTCGAGCAAAGCAGCTTTGCCTTGCCTATGTCCAAAGAATCCTCCAAAATACTGCCTGAGAGAGCCTGTTCGTGGAGGTCAGGGCCTCAGTGGGGTGTTTGTGAGGATAGTGAGGATGGACACTTGGGTGAGGCAACTTTAGGAGAGAGGCACACAGCTTCAGAAAGGGCCACTTCCGACACATTCATGCAGAGACTGAGCCTCTGAGTGAATCAGTCAACATCTATAGCTATGACCGTGGAATTCTCAAACAGGCGGATCGTTCATAAAATCCAAACACAGTTACAAGTTTTGGCCTGCATATTGTTGAGCTACAGGCTTATTTTGAGAAAATTTTAATTACGTGCCAACCAATTTCATATAAACACATCTGGATTTGGGGACGTCACTTTAAAAATCAGAAAATGTGACAATACTGAGCCTAATCCCTGCATTTTTTCAGTCAACTGGAGATGAGTGTTGACCTCTACAGAGGCAGAGACTCTCTAGTTTGCCGCAGTCCCCATCACTCCCTATTGCCTTATCTCAAACCCAAAAGTCAGTTGCCATTTAATATCACACTTAAACAATAGTTTTTTTATGGCTGAATTAAGGAAAGGTGAACAATTTCTTGTTCTGAAAAATCTATGAAAGGTGAGGTGATAACATATAACGAGGGCCACATCTTCCCTGTAGAAGTGAGTTTCTTTTTAAATGCTTCATATGTAAATAATAAATGTCTGTTTTCAAAGAATACAACTGAAGACCTTATTATGAGGCAAAACGATTCTGCTCCACTTTATGATAACAGCTTAGCCCAGTAAAAATTTAGTACGCAGCTATAAAGGAGATGTTGTTATTGTCAGCACACTGCAAATGGATGATGGGAGAGGCTCGGTGGTTAGGGCATAGCACTCAGCTAAACACATGCTGTAGCCAGGATTCCACCTGGGTCATTCTGGTGTGAGACTGTGCCTACAGAGCAGCCTGAGCTCTCTGAATGAGACCTGAAGGTAAATATTTTCAACAGTAATCTTACATTAAAAATTCCCTCTTTACCAGCCTCTCGGAGCCTTGTAGAATCAGGGAATTTATCTACTTCTAGAATCAGGGAATCCTCTGCTTATGTAGTAACTTCAGATGGAAAAAGGAACTCAGACACTAAGAAAGCTTCGGTAACTTCAGTAACCTATTCAACAAATATTTATTGAGAGTGGCAGGCAGGAAGAAATCAGACCATGGATGTAGAGAATCTCACATTTAATTTTGAGATCTTCCTTTTCCTGCCTCTGTGAACTTGGACAAGCTATTGCATATCTCCAGAACCAATTCCTGGTTTTGTAAAAGAGGAAGAATCATTGCATTCCCTACTAGAGTGGATGTGATGAGGGAAAAGGAGAAATCAGGTAAAATGGGCTCAGTAGTTTGGCAGCTCGGATCATGTCATTATTGTTATTTTACTCCTCCATAGATATCACTGCTGGGGTCCTCTCCCCATCAAGGAGGGTCATTGCGAGGCTGAGTTGTCCTCCTATCCTGGCCACAGGGTGGACAGAGAAGGGCGTAGAGGAAGCGTTTAATGGCATGCAGGTAACCCCCCCTTTTCACTGGATTACATCCAGCACTTTCCCTGCAGGAACCGGCTCCCTCGGAGGGGCGTGACTGGGAGGAGCTGTGAGTAAGGTGCCATAGTGTTATAAAAACCCAGTGAGTGTTGTAAAAACCCAGTCAGCCTGGCTCCTGTTGAATAGTCTACCCTCCTTGCACTCTACCTGAGACAGCTGCAGCCTGCAATTCACTCCCACCTCCTGGGATTGCACTGGATCCGTGTGCTCAGAACAAGGTAAAAGCCTTGCTCCTTTAACAGTTTTATTACCTGCCACCACTTATCACTCCACCAAGGGCCTGGAGTTCCTTGGGCCTGCATTCCATCATGGGCAGGTAGGGGCTGAGCCCCAGGTCCCTGAGAAATGACTGGGTGTTTTTCTGGCATATCTCACCTCCTCTTCACCATTTATTGCGGTTCTCTGCCCTTTTGTGATTGTCTTTCTCCTCCTTAACCCTAGAAGGTGGCCAACTTCTAGGGTAGAAATCAGATCAGGACCACTTCCTGGGCCTGCTTCTTTTTATAAAAATTCTGTGTTTTGTTTTAAATGGAGCACAAATAATACAAATGATCTTATCATTATGTGTTATATCAAACTAAATTGTCATCATTCATAGTTGTTTTTCTTATTCTTTGGCAATGTTTCTAAAGGGCAGAGTAAATGTGAAAAGCAAAAAGTGATCAATCAGAGGTGACAGAAAGGAATAAGGAGATTGATCTGGCTACCCTATACCAGCTTTGAACTTGCCCACTATGAGATCCTGAGCAATTTATTTACCTGTCTGAGCCTTAAGAGTCAGAGCTGTCACCCGGGATGACATATTAATAGCTACCTGGAAGGGCTCTTGTGTGGATTTAGCAAGATAGGAATCAAACCCTAGACCAGTACTTAGCATACAGGAGGTGTCATATAGAAATTGACTTCTCTTCTCCTGTTAAGCATGGGTTTTTAATTGTACGCATGATCAGATCTATGCAGTTCAGTGTGACATTGATGTTCATCCTATTGATTCGATGATTTCTCACGATCCTTGTCTTCGATCTTGTAGTGTGAACTATCTGGTTGAAATTCACCTGTCTCCATCCTGGTTCACTTTGCGCAGGCAAATCAGACAACCCCCACACCTCACACCTTTCCTTAAACTCTTACTTCCCCCAAAAAAGCTCCCCCACCCTCACAAACCCAGCCACCCCGCCCAAACCCCAGGCATGTTCAACTCTGGGTCAACATCACCTTTCATGACGCGCACCATGTCCTTTCTCATTTTGGGCATCTGTCACATCTTTTCTCATTTTGGGCATCCATGCCCATATGGAGTCAGGAGATAGAAATCCAGCACTTCGGAGCTGAAAGAAAGTTTGGAGCAGTAACTTGTTTCAGATCAGAGACAGAGATGATGGGATCATCTGATCAATGCTATTTAAATTCTGCCCAAGAGTGGCCTCTAAGCTCTTTCAAGTCTGAGACTTTCTCAATCATGGTGATTTCTTCAATACCTAGTCTAGTGCGTGGCATATAGTAGGTGCTCAGTAAATGCTTGCTGAATGAGTGAATGAAAGAGTGAGGAGTGAGCAAATGCCAGAGTTAATGAGTGCATAAATGATAAATGAGAATTTGTGAGGCTCCAAAGAGTGGTAGTTTTGTGATACTCAAGACTCAAGCTAAGTGGAAATGTGAGTAGACAGGCTGTTTGTCTAGTGACTCCAGGAGCCAGAAGTGTTCTTGGTCTGAAATCAGGCAGGTGCCTGTCAGGGTAGGGGGAGGCCAGTGTGTAGTCCTGCACAGCTGAACTGCTGCCTGCCACTGACTCACCTGCCTTTTGTCAAACAGGTGCCCGCCCAGTTGCAGCCATGAGGATCCATAGCCTCACCCTGCTCTCCTTCCTCCTACTGGCTGCTCAGGTGCTCCTGGTGGAGGGGAAAAAAAAAGTGAAGAATGGACTTCACAGCAAAGTGGTCTCAGAACAAAAGGACACTCTGGGCAACACCCAGATTAAGCAGAAAAACAGGCCCGGGAACAAAGGCAAGTTTGTCACCAAAGACCAAGCCAACTGCAGATGGGCTGCGACTGAGCAGGAGGAGGGCATCTCTCTCAAGGTTGAGTGCACTCGATTGGACCATGAATTTTCCTGTGTCTTTGCTGGCAATCCAACCTCGTGCCTAAAGCTCAAGGATGAGAGAGTCTATTGGAAACAAATTGCCCGGAATCTGCGCTCACAGAAAGACATCTGTAGATATTCCAAGACAGCCGTGAAAACCAGAGTGTGCAGGAAGGATTTTCCAGAATCCGGTCTTAAGCTAGTCAGCTCCACTCTATTTGGGAACACAAAGCCCAGGAAGGAGAAAACAGAGATGTCCCCCAGGGAGCACATCAAGGGCAAAGAGACCACCCCCTCTAGCCTAGCAGTGACCGAGACCATGACCACCAAAGCTCCCGAGTGTGTGGAGGACCCGGATGTGGCAAACCAGAGGAAGACTGCCCTGGAGTTCTGTGGAGAGACTTGGAGCTCTCTCTGCACATTCTTCCTCAGAATAATGCAGGACACGTCATGCTGATGAGGCCAAAAGAGAACGGGTTCCCTTAAGAGATGTCAGGCCATAAGTCCCTCTGTATACTATAAAGCTCTCTACAGTACCCCCCAAAATATGAACTTTTGTGCTAAGTGAGTGCAACAAAATATTTAAACAGATTTTGTAATTTTTGCTTTTGTGTTTTGGAATTTGCTTTATTTTTCTTGGAGGTGATGTTCAGAGGCTGTTTCCTGCAGCGTGTATTTCTATGGTGCACACAGCTATGTGTTTGAGCAGTGAAGCGTCTTTGAGCTGAATGCACCAGAGTGATAATTTCAGTGCAATGAACTTTCTGCTGAATTAATGGTAATAAAACTCTGGGTGTTTTTCAGAAATACATTCTAACATTGCTTGGTTTCTCTGTGTCTGTTCCCAAATAAACTCATAAAGTAGTCCCCATATATCAATGGAAAAACTGTCTAAACAGCAACTTCTAGTTCCCCACCCTGCTCAAGTCATCTCTTTCCAGAATCTTTCTTTATAATTGTATCCATTGGTCTGTGGTGTTTGGTGCTTATTGAAGTATAATAATTAAGATCCCTGTTTTCAGGTGGGATACCTGGTACATGATGTGATTAAATCATTTGTCAGGGACTCATGGATGGTAAGAGGGGAGGTAGGATTGGAACCCAGGAGCTCTGACAGCTGAGTCTGCAGGGTTGAAGAACCTCTCCTACTGATGCATGTCAGCGATGCCCATTCCCTCCCCAACCCGAAGGACCCCTGCCTTGCAAAGCTCATTTCTGGAGAAGAAATGAGCTTCATTTCTTCATTCTTCATTCTTGGAGAAGAAATTCCTAGTTAAGTACAGTGGCCCATGATAAGAGCTGTAAAGGAAGGGGGAGAGGGCTATAAGGAAAACCAGAGAGAGGAGACAGAAACTGCTGTAAGATCTGGGCTTGAGTGTAACAGGGGAGGTAATAGTGGAGCTGGATTTTGGAAAGAGTATCTGTAGGAATAAAATGGGACAAAGTGGAGACACTTTACGCATTTGATAACATGAATGAAAGTGAATAGATGGGAAGTTCCAGATTCTGGGAGAGGTCAGGTATCTGGGATCGGATGGGATGCAGCGATGAGACTGCCATTATTCATTTATACGTTAGTATGAAGGATCTGAAAGTATTTTAAGAGTTTGGGAGAGAGGATAAACTGTCCCCAATGCCCTGTCACAATTCCACAACCAGGGAAAAGAGGAGCAGAAGCTGAAGAAAGCACTGTTCTTTAGCATGTCTGATGGTGGCAGGGAGGAATGGCAGGTGGGGTGGGAGGAAAGCCTTTTACATTCACCAACCTACTGGGATGCACACTGAGGATGTCAGAGGCCAATCCACAGTGCCACAGTCGCAGAGCGACATCTGGATGTCATCATGATCATCAATAAAACAAACACTTATCTCTTATCTGCTATGATCAAGCACTGTGCTAAGGCTTTCCCACGGATGGTGCATTTATTCATTCACTCACTCATTCAACATATAACTTACAGGGCACTGACTCACGCCAGGTTGTGTTCCAGGCACCAGAGATACAGCCATGGATGTCCAAGAGATGAGTGCTCTGCCCTCACGGAACAGTGGGAAAAGTGATCATGAGTTCATGATTACACATGAGTTAAAGAAGACTATTAAAGCAAGGGAAGGGGACAAAGTGATCGAGGGTAATGAGCTTTAGATGGGGTGATCAGGAAATGCCCATCAGGAGGTGACTTTTGAGCCTAGACCTAAAAGGAGGAATCAAGCCAGGAAACTCTCCTGGGTAAGAATGTTCCAAACAGAGGGACCAGTCAGAACAAATGCCCTGAAATCATGGTTAATCTATTTATTCCATCCTATTTGCCCCTTCTCTATGCCAGAAACTCTTCCAGACATGAGAAATAGCAACCAAGGAAAAAGAAAAAAAAATCCCTATCTTCATGGCACTTCCATTCCCATGGCAGGGATCATGCTTGGCGCGTTGGAGAAATGTCCAAGAGGGTGGGGTCATTGTAGGATGGGGCCTGGGGCCTGACCTGTGAACCCAACCACCAACTCCAAGAGCACTGAAGCAACATTCCAGACCCTCCCCAAGCTCCTTCAAGCCACACCAGAGAAAGGATATTTTCCCTTAAGGTCTACACAGGCTTTAGGCAGCCTGTGGCCCCCTCCTCCACATATGTAACATAGCCCTGAGATAGAAAAAGACTAATAATCCCCTCCAGGAGTCATTCAGCAGTCATCAGGTTTGTTATGGGTTGGCATGAACATTGGAGAACAGACCCAAAGCCTCCTTAAACTCCTCCAGGCCCGCAGTTGCTGGTTCGAGTTCACTCCTGGCCTCTGGCCACTGGCAGAACTGGAAGGAGTTTTGCCTCTACCATGGAAGAGTGACCTGGATCTTGGCACAAAGTTTGCTTCTGTTGATAGATAACCAGTCTCAGGGCTAATTATTTAATCTTCTGAGCAGAAATGAGCTCATCTTGACAATGGAATCATGAAACCCACCCACTGTTAAGGGTCCTGAAACACTAACATTGGTCAATATCTCTGAATTTCTTAATACTATGCCAATAGTTAGATAATAATTGTTCAACACCACTGACCATTTAAAGTCCACAGCAGGAGACTGAATTGTAGAGGGAAGTCAAAAGTCCCAGTGAAAACTCTCTAACTGTGGGGTGTTTTTGGTTTTGTTTGTTTGTTTCTGTAGTACAAGTGGCCAGGAGCCACCCTTATGGATCACCCACTATGTGTCAGTGGTTTTGCTCCATTGTCTCATGAATCCCCCACAAATCCATCCAGTAGAAGTCTCACCCTCATTTTCTAGATGAGGAAAGTGAGGCTGAGAGAAGCTGAGGAACTTGCCCGGGTTATGAAGTTATGAAGTGGCACAGCCTGTAACGGGAATCCCTGGCCTGGAGGTCCCAAGCCCTTTCTGCTCTGCATTGCATGATTTTCTTCACTCGGTGAGAGAAGACTGACATTTATGGTCTCTGGATGTGGACCAAACTTGACAATGAACAAGATCCATCAGTCCATTCCACATATATATCCTCTTCCTGTCCTTACAGAGAGAAAGTTCTAGAAGTGAACACTTCCACTGCACTCAGTCTCTGATCATAGTCACATGCTGAGGGGACATTTTAAGAACACAGTAAAAAGAAATATGTAAATAGAGGCTCCACAAACTTTACATTGACTTTCTTTTTTACCTTTTTTTCTTTCTTTTTTTTTTTTTGAGATGGAGTTTCGCTCTTGTTGGCGTGAAACAAGGCTGGAGTGCAGTGGTGTGATCTCGGCTCACTGCAACCTCTGCCTCCCAGGTTCAATCGATTCTCTGGCCTCAGCCTCCCGAGTAGCTGGGATTACAGGCATCCACCACCATACCCAGCTAATTTTTGTATTTTTAGTAGAGATAGGATTTCAACATGTTGGCCAGGCTGTTCTCAAACTTCTGACCTCAGGTGATCCACCCATCTTGGCCTCCCAGAGTGCTGGGATTATAGGCATGAGCCACCATGCCTGGCTACATTGACTTCTATTCACCTTAGTGCTACATATTTTCTCCCTGAGAACTTTCTGGATATGAAGTAGAGAAGCCACCTTTCTCTGTGTGTGTGGTCTTTAAGATATGACTTGTTTGACAGCAAAAGATGGAAATTTTTAGGTAGGTAAGATGTGCTGAAGATTAGCATATTTGTATCCCCTAAAGCCACTCAGAAGTGGGAATGTCTCTCTTCCCTTATAAAACCATATCTCAGCAGAAAGAGGGCCTCTTCCCTCCAGCACCCCAGCTCTGTGTGGTAACTCACAGTCACACCAGTGATGACTTGAATTTCTGGAATCCAATATATCTCACCTAGCCTCCTTCCCCAGCCTCTCTCTGAAGTTGTTTTTGGCAGAACCAGCCAAGAATGCCAAAGTGTTTGGGGTTGAAAGCTTTCTGACGCCAGCCATCCTCTGATGTGTTGGTTTACTTAATGTGCTGTGTACAATGCTCACCTTGAAATGTCTCACTCAAAAATATTTCATGCAGCAATATCCGAGAAAATTTTTATGAGACTCTCTCTGAAGAATGGGAGGAATGGGGAGAAGATTCTAGAAGAAAGCTGGCTTGGGACCTGGAGAACTTGAGGTGGGCTATCCAAGGGGAGTTTTCATAAAGTAGTTGAAAATGTGTGATATGCTTTGGCTGTGTCCCCATCCAAATCTCATCTTGAATTGCAGCTCCCCTAATTTCCACATGTCATAAGAGGGACCCAGTGGGAGGTAATTGAATCATGAGGGGCAGGTGTTTCCCATGCTGTTCTCATGATAGTAAGTCTGATGAGATCTGATGGTTTTATAAAGGGTAGTTCCCCTCCACAAGCTCTCTCTTGCCTGCAGCCAAGTAAGACATGACTTTGCTCCTCATTTGCCTTCAGCCACGATTGGGAGGCCTCCCTAGCTGTGTGGAACTGTGATTCCATTAAACCTCTTTCCTTTATAAATTACCCAGCCTCAGGTTTGTCTTTATTAGCAGCATGAGAACAGACTAATACAAAGCGGGTAATAACACAGCAGAAATGAAATCTGTCTTGTCCACCATCACAGCCCTGGTGCTCAGTGCATGCCCAGCACACAGTGGATCCTCTATAAATATTGGTTGAGTGCATGAAAGAGAGAGAGAAATCACTGCAGGGGCAATGATTATGGGCGCCAGAGTAAAATAAAAGTGACCTGAGACATGTTATTTCATCTCACGTTTTCCATTTCTAAAATGGGTCTGGAATATGTATCCAATAAGAACTAATCACAATTAAAACCTAAATCTTGGTCCTTACACATATGTATTCTCATTAAATGTTTGCTATAAGTAAGTGAATGAAAGAACCAGTTAGCTGAGAGAGAAGATAAGAAGGCAATTTTCTAAAAGAAGGTACACCAGACTCAAGATAGGCCATGCCAAGCACCTGCCTGTGAGATGGAGCCTGGCTGTGTGCAGCATGATCATGGGGTTCCTAAAGCCTCTACCCAATGGGCCTTAAGAACCCCGTGCTCATGAACTTCACAGAAGCACTTTGCATGACGAAGGAGGAAGATGGAGACAAAGCTGGCACCTATGAGCAGCCTCTGCAACTTTCTTAACCTGACTTCCAGCTCACTTCCTACAGGCTCCTCCTGCTCAGGCTCCTGGGCATCTGCTTGCCCTGGAGACCCTCCTGTGGGTACAGCAGCCCCTACCTTCACTGCTCTTAGATCTTGGTGCTCAGGGGAACCACTGATAAGAATGAGGATGTCACTTGCTGTGGGTGCTGGGTGAGCAGATAATGAATCTGCTTCACTTCCCACTCTATTCTCAGCACCCACCCAGTGCATGGCAGCTGCTCAATAAACTTCAGAGGTTACCGAAGTGTTTCTCAACCTTGACACTGTTGAAAGTTTGGGCTGATAATTCCCTGGAGTAGGGAAAAGCCCTGTACATGCCTGGCTGTGGAGTAGCATCCCTGGCCCATAGTACCCAGATGACTGTAGCAACCTTCCCCCTGTTATGACAACCAAAAATATCTCCAGAAGTTGCTAAGTGCCTCCTGGGGACAAAGTTACCCACAGTGGAGAACAACTGGACTACGGTGAAGTTGCAGCACACTCACAATTCACTTAGGCTCCTTCAACAATATGTGTCCTGCTGTGGAGGGGGAAAGAGAGAAGTATAAAGACATGAATACGGTAAGCAATTTAATCCACCCTTGGATGCAGTGAAAATATGCCCAGTGTGTGCTTGAGAAAGCAGATGGGAGTTTGCTGCTTTTCTGTCTGTCTCTGGTCTTCCAGTGTTTAAAATGTGTATTTTATTTTGCTCTAAATGCAAACGAATGCCTTTATCTGGTGCACAATGAACGAAAGGTTGTTAAACGTAATTTTGACTAAAATAAATTTTTACAAACATAAGCACTGCCTCCACAACGTGACTGCCAGGCACAATGTGATTTAGTAGTGGCACATTTGCTACCAAATGCTGTCAGAACTAGCTTCCAAAGTAAAGCAACAGCCCTCTGCCGTTGAAAGTGGCCAGGGTGAGTGACGTCATAGGAGAGTACCAGAGTTATCTAGGATCCCTCAAAGCTGAAAGTGCCACCTGCTTCTACACCCACTCCCATTAACATGACTGTGAATTCAGTTTCCGGAATTGTCTTTCCTGGACTGAGTATGAAGTTTGCTCTAAGCCAAATACTGGTAACCCCAGGGTAGGCTAGAGTTTTACAACGGCAGGCGTCCAAGGACCCAGATGGACCATCCTGGCATACATGCCAATATTGTTGGAAAAGCCCAGAACCAAGCCCTTGCACTCTGGGAAACCAGGCAGGGCAAGGGTGGGAAGGGGAGTGGTCATGGCTTCAGAGCAGAAGCAGGTGTGGGGGCCAGACAGAACAAAAAAGTCCTAGCCAACATTTATTAGGTGCTTCCTGCATGCTAGAGGCAGTGGTTCCCAGCCTTGATGCAGGTTAGAATCACCTGGGGAGCTTTAAAAAATCCTGACGACCATGCTGCACCCCAGAGCAGTCCTATCAGAACTGTAGGGGTGGACAGCTCCGGAATTTTTAAAGCACCCCTAGTGATAGCAATGGGCAACCAAAGTGGAGGTCCACTCCTCTGGGCACTGTTCAAACTGCTTTCCCTGCGTTAGCTCTTTCATCCTCATGACCACCCGATTGTCAAGACTGTCCAGGGAGTGTAAGGAGTTTTGTCAATTTCCAGTGCCACAGAGTTAATAAGAGCAGAGCCTGGAACCTCCCCAGGCAGCCGTGCTCTCAAGCACTCATATTGAAGCAGAGGAGTCTGCTGTGGAGACAGTCCCAAGCAGTGGAATGAGCAGGGCCCTGAGTTTGAAATCCATTCTGCCTCCCACTCTCTGGGGAGGCCTCAGGCAGTCATTTCATTTCTCTGATTGTCTTCGCCTTCTTGTCTGTGCATTAGGAGAACGTTATCACCACTGCAGAGTGCAGGGAGGATTCAGTGAGATGGTGTTTATGAAGCTCCTGACAACATTTCTGGGGCATAGCCCAGTGCTCTGTTATTTATTCTTATTATTAGACCACATTGCCAAAAAATGGTTCAGCAGGTGGAAAAGCGGATATTGAAAAGGATCATCAAGAGACATTGACATGCTGGGCCGGGTGCAGTGGCTCACGCCTGTAATACCAGCACTTTGGAAGGCTGAGGCGGGCAGATAACCAGAGGTCAGGAGTTTGAGACCATCCTGTCCAACACAGTGAAATCCTGTCTCTACTAAAAACACACAAAAAAATTAGGCGTGGTGGTGGGCGCCTGTAATCCCAGCTACTCAGGAGGCTGACGCAGGAAAATCACTTAAACCTGGGAGGCAGAGGTTGCAGTGAGCTGAGATTGCACCACTGTGCTCCAGCCTGGGCAACAGAGTGAGACTCTGTCTCGAAAAAAAAGAGAGAAAGAGAGAGACCGACAGGCTGAAGGGGCAGGTGTCAGGAGTCAAATGTGAAGGCAAAACGGAGGCAGCGTCCAGGAGGGAGGACCACGTAGTCCAATAGACATAGAACATGCAAGAAGGGACAAGGCCAGGATGGCTGGGGACACGGGAAGAGGCCATGCCAGGCAGCACCTCCCACTGTCAACTGCACACCCTCAACCACACTCTTGACTGTGGCACCTGTGTTTAGCCACTTTGTTGTGTGGAAGATGTTGTGGCTACCCCATCTCCTTCAGTACTCCTTTTTCTCTTCCCTCCCTCTGTCCCCAGCCTATGCCCATTTTCTCCTAAGCCTTGCCTGGAAAAGTTCAGCAGACAACTGACATTTACTAAAACGAAGCCAAGGCGAGACCCCCTGGCTTCCCTACCCCAATATATGCACACCTTCAACCAGGGCCCTGCCCCTTTGAAAACAGAATTGAGGCCAGGCGCGGTGGCTTACACCTGTAATCCCAGCACTTTGGGAGCCAGAGCCGGGTGGATCATGAGGTCAGGAGATCGAGACCATCCTGGCTAACACAGTGAAACCCCATCTCTACTAGAAATACAAAAAGTTAGCCGGGCGTGGTGGCGGGTGCCTATAGTCCCAGCTACTCAGGAGGCTGAAGCAGGAGAATTGCTTGAACTGGGGAGGCAGAGGTTGCAGTGAGCCGAGATCATACCACTGCACTCCAGCCTGGGCAACAGCAAGACTCTGTCTCAAAAAAAAAAAAAGAAAAAAAAGAAGAAGGAAAAAAAAAGAAAAGAGACATTGAAAGAAGGAAGGGAGGAAGGAAAAAAGAATGTGCTATTCTTTTTTTTTTCTTTTTAAGAATTTGAAAGTAATGATTGTACGTAACAACAAACCAACCAGAGAGAACAAACAAGTCAAAGGAAGAAAGCCCACAGGCCCGCCCATTCAAAGGCACCACCCTTCACGCTTGGGCACAAATTCTCCTTAGACACACGTACACAAAATCTTTTAATTGGATGGGTAATATCATCAGGCTTAACATCCTTTTCTGTTGCTTAAATATCCACACAAATCCAAAAAAAAAAAAAAAAAAAATTACAAGCAACCTTGTTGGTGGGCTTGTTGCTGCAACATCTTTTTAAGTCTGAATCGTGTTTTGTATGTGGATATATTGTAAGTTCTGACAGGACCATCCCACTGCTGGAAAATCAGAATGTTGTCAACTGTTTGTTATTATAAACAATGTTGTTACAACCCATCCTTAAAGAGAAATCTTTTTTTAAAAAAAAAAAAAATCATTCTCCAAGGTTCAAGAGTTTGCTTTTGGCAATCAGGGGGTTTTGGGAATTTTTCTTTTTTTGAGACAGGGTCTCATTCTGTCACCCAGGCTGGAGTGCAGGTGTGGTACAATCATAGCTCACTGAGACTTCTAACTCCTGGGCTCAAATGATCCTCCTGCCTCAGCCTCCTGAGCAGCTAGGACTACAGGCCTGCACCATCACACTCTGTTAATTTTTTCTTTTATTTTTTGTAGAGATGGGGTCTCACTGTGTTGCCCAGGGTGGTCTCAAACTCCTGGCCTCAAGCAACCCTACCGCCTAGGCCTCCCAAAGAGCTAGGATTATAGGCATCAGCTACCGTAACTGGCCAGAAAACAATTTTTATTATTGAAAAAGTCCAACATTTATAAGCAAAGAGGACCAGAGTAATGAATGCCAGCGTATCTGTCCTCTAGCTCAAACAACTGTCAGCTCGTGGCCCATCTTGTTGCATCTACGTGAGATCCCACTCATCCCCACTCCCTGGATTGCTTTGAAACCAATGCCAGACAGCATATCATTTCATTCGTGAGTATTTAACACGTATCTCTCAAAGACAAGGCAAGAGTACGCATGTTTACAACTCTTGGTATAGACTGCCAAACCGCCTGCCAAAAAATTCTGCAACAATTCCCATTCCCACCAACAATATAGGAATGTGGCCAGGTCTTGGCCAGGTTATACACCAACAGTATAAGAATGTGGCCAGGTCTTTCTCCTCGGTCTTGTCAGCCCCGGATACATCAGTTCAGTGTCCAGTTAAGAAGAGGTGAGGGAATGAGATGAAACTGAAACAGATAATTCAACAGAGGTGATTAAAAATGGGAAACCAGGCTGGGCATGGTGGCTCACCCTTGTAATCCCAGCACTTTGGGAGGTCAAGGTGGGTGGATCACCTGAGGTCAGGTTTTTGAGACCAGCCTGGCCAACGTGGTGAAACCCCGTCTCTATTAAAAATACAAACATTAGCTGGGCATGGTGGCGCATGCCTGTAATCCCAGCTACTGGGGAAGCTGAGGCAGGAGAATCTCTTAAACCCAAGAGGCAAAGTTTAAGTGGACCGAGATCATGCCATTGCACTCCAGCCTGGGTGACAAGAATGGAACTCCATCTCAAAACAAATAAATAAATAAATAAAATAAAAATGGAAAACCAGTTACAAAGATATTGGAAAAGCCTAAAGGGCAGCCTGGGCACAATGGAGCAATCCAACAGCTGGAAGCTTCCCACGGGAAGCCCCAGGGTTGGAATGACAAATGGAGGAGGCAGGGTTGCCAAAGCCCAGGGGCCAGGGCACCCAGCTAGAGCCAGGAAACCTTGGCATGGCTGCTGCTGCAATGGAACCCTGGAGGGAGGAACCACCCCAGGGACACTGGAGTCACAGTGGCTGCTGAAAATGCCATCAGAAACAGAGAAAAGCAATATCTTGGCTTCTTCCCTTCCTCTGCTCCTACTGGCCACACCTAATGAGAAGCAATGAGCAAGGGAGTCTGGGAAATGAGTTTGCATCCACAGCCTCACCCCAACCTCATATAGACCAGTGGGGAGAGTTGGGGGGATGGATCTGAGAGCCCGCAGGGCAGTGACAGGCACCCTGAGCATTGCTGCTTTAGTTTAGCTTTTTTAATCAATATGATCTTTTCCGGACCAAAATATTCTTTAAGTCATGAGGGAAGGCAAGAGTGTAGACTACAGAGAGAGAAACCACACTACACACTATTGGGGAGAATGCAAATGAGGACAACCCATTTTCAGAAGAATCTGTCAATAGCTCTCTAAGTCTAAAATCACAATCCAGTCCGGGAGTGGTGGCTCATGCCTGTAATCTCAGCACTTTGGGAAGCTGAGGCGAGTGGATTGCTCTGAGCCCAGGGGTTTAAGACTAGCCTGGGAAACATGGTGACACCTCATCTCTACAGTAAGTACAAAAAATTAGCCAGGCATGGTGGCACACACTTATAGTCCCATCTACTCGGGAGGGTGAGGCGGGAGGATTGCTTGAGCCCAGGAGTTAGAAGCTGCAGTGAGTTATGATCGTGCTGCCACTGTACTCCAGCCTAGGTGGCTGCACAAGACCCTGTCTCAAAAAATTAATTAATTAATTAATTAATACTTTAAATTAATTATTAGTTAATTAATTAAATTTTAAAAATAAAATCACAGTCATTTCCAGAGATTTATGCTATATATATTTGCACATCACAAAGATATGTGTGTAAAGATGTTCATGATGACATTGCTTTTCTTCTTCTTTTTTCTTTTTTTAGCTTTTATTTTATTATTTACAGTACCAAAGACCGGAAGCAATGGATGTACTCACTCATAGGTACTGGCTAAAAAACACGAATGAGTTAGCCGGGATGATTTCTAAGAGAAATCTAAGCTAAATAAATAAAGATTAAAAAACCAGTGTGAGTTTCATATGTCCGCATGTTGATAAATTAATGCATATGTGCAATGTTTCTCAAATGATATACAATTATTTCTCAGATCACTGGCAACAAGAATTGCCTTCAGGAAGAGGAAGCAGAAGATTGGGATAGAAGAGAGACCTATGTATCTTCACTACTTTTAAAGTTTGTTCACTCTGCTTTGTATTAGGCTAATCATACGAAATCACCAATACTCTATCATTTTTGACTCCTCAAACAATTTCATATGGTTCAAACTCCTATTCCTTTATTAATTAAAAAGAAGCTGATTTTCAAAAGACCAGCAGGAAGAGCTGCAATTGGCAGGTATGTGATTGGCAGTGCATTTGGAGTTGGCTTTTCTAATAAGACAAGAATGTGACCCAGTAACATACGATTCCATATTTCCTCAGAATTAAATTAGAAAAGGTAGGATGAGGTCCCACGAGCTCAAATCTTCCAGAAGAATCACCATCCCAGGATGTCATCCTGATTCTCAACACAATATTGGCATTCAAACTAGCTCAAAACGAAGGCGTGCTGGGAAGGCAGATGGGGGCTGTGTGTGCTTTTTCATCCACTCCAAGTACTGCTGAGGGCCCAGAACAAACCCAAACTAGGAAACAAACAATCCCTCTGCAACTCTGAGGGTATTGTGCTCGTATCTGTTCACAGAGCTGAAGTGCAATTTTGTTCACTTTGAGAGATAAAAAGAAACTTAATCAATCTTGACAGACTCTGACGAAAAACTCCCCAAGGCCCTTCACATTCCAGAGCCTGGCAGGGACTTCTGGGGCCTCCGAAGAGTGACTGGACTTGTTCGGATTCAGCAGGAGCATCTCATGGTGCACATGGGGGCTGCAGCTGCAGAGGTAAAGCACAGGAGGAGGCAAAGTAACACCAGCAAGACACGAGAGCACTGGCAGGCACTGAGAGCCATACAGGCTTTATCTCACCACACCCCCCTCAGGAAAGGGCAGCACCTTGCACCCATTGTACAGGTGAGAAATAAGGACAATGAGGAGGTTGAACAACCTGACTAAAGGCATACAGAACCTAGGTCTGCCTTAGTCCGAAGCTCATTCTCCTGATGGTCACCCTGGGTGGGACAGATGCTAAAGATGACAGCTGGTGATGGATGACGGCAGCTAGGAGAGCAGGAGAGGTGGATGCTGGGCAGATGGAGTTTGCTAGGCACAGGCCGCTTAGGAATGAGATGGGACAGTGGGCAGTGCATCTCATATCTGCTTTCAACTCTTTAGTGGCTTCTCATCACCTTTGAAATACAATCCACGTTCAGCTCAGACTATAGGAGGTGTTCTGGGCCCCACTTGCCTGGCCGGTCCGCCTCTGCCCCCCACCTTCATGCTCCTGCTAAACACCATTGCCCAGCAGAGCCCCAGCTCCTTCTCTTTCCGCAGTGCACTGCGCCCTATCAAGCCCCCTGCCTCTGCCGGGAGTGCCTTTCCCCTCACTGTCCTCCCAGCTGACCATGGGAGTCCATTTCTAAGACTCCTTCCCCCTCCATGCCTCCCTTTCTTATCCCTAGCTGAGCAGGGACTTCTGTATCTCCTGTGCTTCCCTCTATTATAACACCCTTCCTCCCACTCTTCCTCCCTTCTCCCTTTCTCTTTACTTCCTCTTTCCCTTCTTCCTTCCATCTTTTATTTCTTCTTTCTTTCAACACCTTTTCCTTGAGCACCTACTATATGCCAAGTACTAGACTGCATTTGAAGAAGGATGAAAGGTAAGTAAAGGTCCTTTCTTCCTAGAGATCATTGTCAAGAGCATGAAACACAGAGACTGAAAGCTCACAGTTGCCAAATGTTTCTATATGTCCAACACTGTGTTACACACTCAGGGCACATGGTTTCATTTATGAACTACCATGGTCCTATGAGGTAGCAACTTTTCATCTTCAGAGGGGAAAACTGAGGCAGGACCAGAGTTAGAACACAGGCAACCAACCCATCATTAAATTTAATGCTCCTAAGTGCTAAGAGAAAGGAAGGATTTAATAGGAATGTGTCAAATGCAATGAAAGTGGACAGAGACCTACACCTAGCCTGGGACAGACAGAAGCCTTCTAAGAGGTGACGCTTCAGAGGGACATTAGACCGTGTAAGGAGGAATGGGAAGGGTGCTGTAGGCAGAGGGCTAGCCTGGGCAAAGGCTTGGAGGTGAGGAAAAGCAAGGCTCCTGTGGAGAAACCCAAGCAGAAGCAGTGGGGTGCTGCTGGGATGCAATGCCTGAGGATAGAATGGGGGAGCACAAAGATGAGAGTCTTAGCAGGAAGCAGGCACAACACACAGGGTGGCTGAGGAGTGTTAACGGGGGGCCTGTTAGCAAGGATGCGGGCAGAGTTAAGGGAAACCAGCTATGGGTTATGAAACGCTTGGGCTAGCAACTACAAGCCCAGGAGCCACCACCTCCCCTAGGCTAAAGGAGGCAAAGAGGGAGACCAGAACTCAAGAAAGAATGGTGGCTGTGGCTTTAACACTAGGGACCCCCTCCTGCTACCACCACACACCACTGGAGCTGGAGCTTCTGGTAGAGAAATCTGCAACTGGGTTAAACGGAGACAAGAGAGTAAATATCCCAGCTATTTTTCTCTCCTGCGTTCTGATATCTTTCTATGCCTCCCAGTGGCCAAACCCATCCAGAAGCAAGAAAGCTCAGCTGAGGCAGTCCATGGAGGTCAGACTTCCAGGTTGGAGAGGGTAGAGAAAGGTGGTGAGTGAGTCCAGAAAGGCAGGTGGAGAATACCCAGCACATGTGGTTAAAGAGTTGATATTTTATCCCATCCGTGTCCAGGCTCCATTGAGGGGTTTTAGGTAAGGAGGCAACATGTTCAGATAGGGATTTTAATAAAGACCTTTCTGGCAGCAATTCAGTAGACAGAGCCGTGGGCCACGAGGGATGAGCCTGGGAGACCAACTGGACCAGGGAAATAAGGGCCAAGGTGGGAGATGGTAAGGCTGAAAAGGGTGTGAGATGGAAGGAGACAGAACTTACCCAGGTGAGAGATGAGAAGGAGCTGAAAAGGAAGTAACAGAAAGGACACAAATAAGATTAAACTTTGATTTTTTGAAAAACTGAGAGGCCACAGTGAAGACAAAAGCCAGGCTTCATATTTGGATAATCAACTGAATTTTAGTGCCAACAACTGAGATTAAAAATAAACATACAGGGCCGAGCATGGTGGCTTACACCTGTAATTCCAGCACTTTGGGAAGCCAAGGAAGGCAGATCTCTTCAGCTCACAAGTTTGAGAGCAGCCTGGGCAACATGGCAAAACTGCGTCTGTACAAAAATTAAATTAAATTTAAAAATATATATATATGTATACATATACACACACACACACACAAAAATTAGCCGGGGCTGGTGGCACGTGTCGGTAGTCCCAGCTACTTGCAAAGCTGAAGTGGAAGGATGGCTTGAGCCTGGGAGGCAGAGGTTGCAGTGAGTCAAGATCAGGCCACTGCACTCCAGCCTGGGCAACAGAGCCAGAGTGTGTCTCAAAAGAAATAAATAAAAATAGAAATAAAATTTAAAAAATAAAATAAAAACACAAAAGTAGCAAAAAACAGCTTTAGAGAATGGTGACTGATGAGTTTTGCTTGGTAAAGTTGAGTTTAAGTTGTTTGTAGGATATCCAAGTGTAAATGTCTAGCAGACATTCAATTTGAGTTCAAATATTGAGTGTTCTCTGTCTGGAGATTTGGATATTAAAGCCACCAGTAGGCTGGGTGTGGTGGCTCACTCCTGTAATCCCACCACTTTAGGAGGCTGAGGCAGGCGCATCACCTGAGGTCACAAGTTCGAGACTAGCCTGGCCAACATGATGAAACTCCATCTCTACTAAAAATACAAACATTAGCTGGGCGAGGTGGTACATGACTGTAATCCCAGCTACTCAGGAGGCTAAGGCAGTAGAATCGCTTGAACCTGGGAGGCGGAAGTTACAGTAAGCCAAGATTGCACTATTGCACTCCAGCCTGGGTGACAAGAATGAAACTCTGTCTCGAAAATAAATAAAGCCACCAGTAGGTAAATTCTAGTTAAAACCCTGAGAGTAAATGAAATGTCCCAGGGAGAAGGAGTATCTAGAAAAGTGGACAGATTGTTTGGGGAGCACCAGCACTGAGAAGTGAAAGGAAGAATCTGCAAAGCTATAGACAAGGAATGAAAGATCTGAGAAGACAAGAAGAAAGAAGCTTCCTGGGAGCAGAGGCTGGAGTGACCAGTAGTGTTAAATATGGTGGTAAATACGGGACAAAGAGGATCTGCTGCTTAGGACTGTGAAAGGAAAATATCTTGGGCTTCCAAAAACACTAAGCTAAAAGGAAAATTCAAGCTGGAAACTGCTCTGCTCAAACCTGCCTCCTGTTCTATTCAAACTCATCCCTCTGCTCACTGAGATAGATGCATATTCTGATGGCCTCCTTTGTAAAGGCTTATTAGAACTTCAAAAGAAGGCAACCATTTGTCTCTCATCTACCTGTGACCTAGAAGCCTCCTCCCTGCTTCGAGTTGTCCCTGTCTTTCTGGATGGAACCAATGTACTTCTTACATATACTGATTGATGTCTCAAATCTCCCTAAAATGTATAAAACCAAGCTGTGCCCTGACCACCTTGGGTACATGTCATCAGGACTTTATGAGACTGTGACATGCCTATGCATCCTCAAAGTTGCCAAAATGAACTTTCTAAATTAACTGAGACCTGTCTCAAATTTTGGGGGTTCATAGAACTTAGGAGGTTGTAGGCGACTTTAGAAAGAGCAGTTATGACTCTCTTGGTGGATGGATTACTGGGTGGACTCTCTTGGTGGATGGATTACTGGGTGGACTCTCTTGGTGGATGGATTACTGGGGGTTGAGGTGTGAAGTGAAAGTAAGGTAGACATTGAGGATGGAGATTACTCTGTTTAGAAGTCTGGATGAGGAAGGAGAAAGGTAGGATGACACCTAGGAGAGACAGCCAGGCCAGTGGATGAGTTTTGTGGTATTAGGGAAAGGTAGCGAGGGAGAAGCTGATGATGCTGCAGAAGGCAGAAGATTGTTAATGAAGCCCAGACCTGGAGGGGTCAAGAGAACACAGATCCAGGCACTCTCTGTGCTCTTATTGCCTGATCACTTGTCCGTCCTCTACATCCCTCTACTAGTCAGGGAGCTCCATATCTGCTGTGCTGAGAGCGTTGCTGGCATACGGCCATGGCATACTTGCTGAGTGAATGGGTAAGTGATGGTTGAGTGGATAGTTAGGGATATAAACCCAGACAGAAGAAAAGTGTCTTTGGCAAAGCTTCTGCAGCTTGCACAAGATGGTCAAGGTCTAAAACATGACATCTCCAGCCAGATAATTGTCTGTACTAAGGAAATCATCAAGATTTACCTTACAGATGCACACCCAATAAGCAAAACCTGCAAACACAGCAAGCTGAATGAAGACCTCCATGGTGAGGGTGGTTGGATTAGAATCAGTAACGCTGGAAACTGACAATCTTCATGTTTAAATCAATTGGGCACTTGAATAGGACTGATTTTTATTAGCTCATTTAATTTGGCTTCAAAGGTTGCTATAGTTGTGCTATCTTGCTTTTTATCTGGGGCAGGGGATGGAGTTAGATAATGTCTTGAGACTTCTTCAAGTTTTCAGTTTACTTTTCTTTCCAGAGTAACTAAGCGTTTAGCCACTTGCAAAGAAAGCAGAGGAAGGGGTTTTTGCTTTACTTGATCAAGGTCTCTGAGGACTAGACTCTCCATACTCATCCCTCCTATCTGGCAACAGGAATATTTGGGTCTGCGATAGGCTGGATCAACAGGGAAGTCAATGCATGGCAGCTGAGTGAGAAGCTGCTGGAAGTAAAACAGGGAAAATAGTAACTTCGGGAAGGGAGTGAGGGTACACGAGGAAAGCAAGGAATTGATATTTCTTTTACCAACCAAGTTACCAGTAACTTGAAGGAGCAAAATGCACTCACACCTTGGGTCCCAGTCTCATGTTTCCCATGAGTTTGGGCAAACCTCCATGATCCTTATTTGTGAAATGGGAACATGTTACCAGTGTAAGGTATCCGATAGAAGGTACGAGGTGGTGAATGCGTACGGGTCTGCAACAACCTCATTTCTTGCCTCTTCAGGAGAAAGAATTTTACAGAGGGGCCTAAGGCAGAAAAGGAGACCAAGGCAAGTTTCAGAGCAGGAGTAAAAGTTTGTTTAAACGCTTTAGAACAGGAAAGAAAGGAAAGGAAAGTACACTTGGAAGAGACCCAAGTGGGCACGGAGGTCAAGTGCGATGTTTAACCTTGATCCTAGGACTTTATAGGCTGGCCCTTTTCCCATGATTCTTCCCTTGCGGTGGGCTGCCCGCATCCGCCGCGCCTTCCTTACCTGTGGGAGGTGAGCATGCGCAGCGTGTGTAGGAAGTGGTGCACATGCCCATCTTCGCTTTTCCAGCGGAGTGCCCCGGGAAGGTCAGACTCTGCCGTTTTGTCTCTCTCTCTCTTTTTTTTTTTTTTTTTTTTTTTTTTTTCGAGACGGAGTCTCGCTCTGTCACCCAGGCTGGAGTGCAGTAGCGTGAACCTCCCTGGTTCAAGCCATTCTTCCGCTTCAGTCCCCCGCCACACACCGCCCCCCCGCACCTGCATTCAATTAACACTTTGGTGCAAAAGGTGTGGACCATCAGGAAATGATATCTCTCCGGTGTTGGCTGCCAGTTTATAACTTTTAGAGGGAATGTGATCATTTGTGATCATTGCCAAACTGTCACCCAACATTCCTAGTGGGTGGTGGGAGAGCCCTCTCCTGCCCAACTTATGCCTGTGTAACTGCCTGTAACAAAGTCATTCAATTAAAATTTAATTACCCTCTGTAATGTGCCACACACTGCTCCAGGCACTTGGAGAATATCAGTGAGAGATAATTCCCCTTCTTCAGGATGTTTTGAGGAATAAATGAGATAGTGCATGTAGAATTACCTGATGATGATCTGTAAAAGGTGCTGAATTGGAGGTAACTGCCATGAAGATGGTGGTTCTCATACATAGAAAACAACAATATGAGGGTGGTAGTGGACTAACAGTTGATGAATTCACTTGTCATCTGGGCTGTGAGCTCTGTGAAGCAAGCTGGGGACCATTTTGGAGTCCTGGTAAGTAAGCAATCACTAGGAAGGGGCCCCAGGTAGGGCAGGGCCCCAGGTGGGGAAGAACAATGAACAATTGTTCTTTGAGAGATAGCTAATCACAAACAACTGAAATTAGCACCCTCCAGCTGCTGCCTCTTTACAGACAGCCCCTTCTCTGCTGTTACTGCCTGTTGCACCCTTGCGATATATTTTCATACTTTCTCTAATAAATCTGCCTTTCTTTACCTATGACTGTCTTGGTAAATTTTTTTACCACCTGCGAAGTCGGCCCCAACCAGTTGCACCCACGATAGCCATGTCTGCCTTATGTATCTCTCTGAATTCCTGGCACAGTGCATGGCGTAAAAATATGTGGTCATCAGTAAGAAATCATTCTCAACCAATTATTGACAATTAAGTTATGTATCCCTTTAAAGTTCACATTCTTAAGCTATAAACACACAGTGTCCTAGGGCCCTTCTGACAACTAGAGAAGTTCCAACTTCTCTATGCAGTACAATGTCTGGTCCATAGAGGTGACTGGAAAACTCAACCAGTTCCTACTGGTCACTTCCTTTTGTAGACTCAGCCCATTCATTTACTCACCTAGTGTTCATAAGAGGGAGCCTGCAGAGCTCCTCCAGTGGTCCCCAACGTGTACAGGAGAGAGATTAGGCACAGTGATGGGAAGGGGCAAGTGCCCAGAGCCACTCACCCAAGGAGAGACAGAGCTGGGCCTGGGCCAAGCTAAGGGAGGGATGCAGGAGGCTGGTCAATGCCCTCAAGGAATATCTAGTGTAATGTGGGAGATAAGCCACTCACAAGTGAAACACTTAAATCCACTGTGGCTGATTAAGTGTCGAGTGCCGGCAGAGTCCCAAGTGGGAAAAGAAGAACAGGAATAAGGGAGGAGTTTGCATGGAAGAGCTGAAATCTCAGCTGGGTTTTCAGTGAGATAAGAGGAGAAGACAGGGAGGGATTTATAACCAGAGAGAACAGCATGAGCAAGGGCTCAGAGGTGAGAATGGGTGTGGCCAATCCAGGGGACAAAGAGGAGAGCCAGACTGGGAAAGAACCAAGGTTGCCTGACCAGGCCTTTCTATCCTAGTTCATTTCACCCCTCCCAGAAACGTGTGAGACAGATTTTGTTGTTGCTACCATTTTATAGACAGGAAAACCAGGACTCCTCGGGGATGACAAAGCTGGAATTTGATCCAGGTCTAACAACAAAACTCTTGTGCTCTTCACTCTGCCTAGGTATCTTCCTGCACGGTGCAAAAGGGTTTCAATGGTGACGAGATGTCCCACTGGAACTTGGGAGATCCTGGTTCTACTTTTGAATAGATGAGAACCTGGGCAAGTGATTTAGCCACTCTCACCCTTCTTCCCTCCTCTGTAATATGGGACATTAATAATTCCTATTATGCAAAGGGAACAGCAGTTCCTGCTACGGTTGACCCTTGAATAATGCAGGGGTTAGCGGAACAAACAAACCCCAGTGCAGTCAAACTTTTGACTTTCCCAAAACTTAATAACCTACTGTTGACCAGTAGCTTTACCAATAGTCAATTAACACGTTTTGTATAATATATATTATACACTGTATTCTCAAAATAAAGTCAGCAAGAGAAAAGGAAATGTTATAAGAAAATCGTAAGGAAGAGCAAATACATTTACAGTACTGTACTGTATTTATTGATTCTGTAAGTTTACAAGATGAACAATCTAAAATGGCAGCAACTGCAGCTGCAAACCTCAATTGACGGTCCATATCTAGCAATTCGACGTTTTCTTGTATGTCAACCTGTGATTTTGCTTCCTGGGAGCCCTTCTAGCATCACTAAATGGCACTCTTTGTATGGGGTCCCATGGTGTTATTCAAGATTTAGGGTATTGCACTTAACACGATGAAAAATACTTGAGAACCATACGAGATCACTATTTACTGCAATAAGCAAATTGCTGGAGAAATGAGCTGCTCATGTGGAGTTGATCAGTGTCACAAGGCATTTTAAGTGGATACTCACAACACTTGAGCTCACTGTAATAGCAGCCAACGGTGGCTACAAAATTATTACAGTAGTCCATATAGTATGTGCTGCAGCTAATTTTATGCAGTTATGATCTAATACTGCATCTTTACATTTATCTACATTTCTCTTGACTGTGAATGGCACCATGTATGGTCTGTGTTTGTGTAAGTTTTGATAAATTTTAAATTTTTATTATAGGTTCATATATATTTTCTGGTAATAAATGATAAAATAGACTAGTATCTACATATATTTTATACATTCACAACATACTTAACTTTTTCTAAGTTTTCTGTATTTTTGGGATACATGGTTCATCTGCAAGTTTTTTCAAATTGTCACAAATCTCCAAAAAATATATTTATTGAAAAAAATCCACATGTAAGTGGACCTGGATGGTTCAAACCCGTGTAATTCAAGGGCCAACTGTATATGCCCATCTCAGATCAGTCCTGTTTCAGATCAGCCTTGTCTCAGATTAGCCCTGTCTCAGATCAGTCTGGTGGGAAAGGGGTGTTCCTCTGTGGGGTTCTCACACCAGGACCTGGGCAGATGGAATGCTGTGGTCACTTTATCTGTGGAAAAGAAGGAGCATGGTAAACCAGCATGACTTCTGAAGCTTCCACCCAGTGACATGCCCATTTCAACTTCTTTGGCCAATGCCAAGCCAGTGGCTATGCTCAACCTTACGGGGATTGACAACTCCCAATTCCTATGTATCTGGATGGGAGAAAACTGAAAATATTAATGATCACATGTATTATTCTGAATGTGTTGCCAGAGCTTTTTACATACCTGAGTTCTTTTCATCTTTAGAACTCCCCGTGAAATTTCAAATCTCAGGATGAAGAAATTAGATGTGATTCTAAGCAACTGGGGAGCTCTTTAAGGTTTCTGAGGAGGGAAAGATAGAAGTGCTGAAGTTCAATAAGTCAATGAAAGCTGTAATCAAAGTGGTGCTGAAGATCAATGATAATGGTGAAAGAATGCAGAATGCATTTGCAATAGGAGAATGTGAAAACATGGGAGCTGTGGAAAAGATAATGGAATTGAGGCAGGAGAATAAGGAATTAGGGGAACCAAGGGTTAAGGCATAAGCAAAAGAACAGCAGGTGCAGCCAGTTCTAGGCAAAACTGGGCAGCATACAGGCCCCATCCTTACTCCTGTGATAATGAGACAGAAGCTTCCACTTCAGCCTCTGATTGGTCACAGGCCAATCCTTCATAGGGTGTAGCCAACTGGAGGCCTCTAAAGGGCACTTAGGGGTGCTACCAAATGTTTTTAGCTTAATAAAACCCTAAAGAACATTGTAATCATGGCTCTTAAGCCTCTTGCTAGAGCCTCCTCCCACTCTGTGGTATGTATGTTTGTTTCAATAAATCTGCGCTTTCCTTGCTTCTTTCAGTGCTTCATTCTTTTGTTGGTTTGTTTGTGCATTTTGTCCAATTCTTTGTTCAATGTGCCAAGAACCTGGATGACTCACAGTGAAGACTTTCCATCCAGTAACAGAATGATCCAGGTACAACCTCGACTTAGGATGCTAGTGATGGAAAGAAATGGCACATTCTGTAGAGACAGTTTTATGCAATAAACACTAATTTTGAGTACCCACTTTCTGCCAAGCACTGTTTGGAGATAGATAAGAACAACCTTACTGCCAAGGCACCGCCAGTTCTTGTGGATGAGACAAATGTGAATTCAACCTGTCTCGCCTCCCATGGGCAGCCTCTGTCCCCATTCTGTGCCCAACTCAGAGAAAGACCCAACATTGAGCTGCATCCCCAACAACATCCCGTTAATGAGTGGTCTATATTTTCCTGAAGATGTGGAGAGACTGAGAATGCTATATGGCACTCTGCACAGCAAAATGCATTACCAGTTCCTGTCCTTTCACTGTGGATAGCTCAGAACAACTCAGAAATGACTCAAACTAACCAACTGAAAACCTGCTTACGCCACCTTGACCATTTCTTCCTGCAGAAATCAAAGGGCTCCTGTTGCATTTTCCTCCCGCTCCCCCTGCCTCGTGGTGCTTCCCCCATGTGGCCCTGAGCGGTGTAGCACACCCTTCTTGGTGCTTGCCCACCCTGAGTGGTGTGGCACGCTCTCTCCTGCAGGGAACTGTGAGTAACAAACTATTTTTTCAGTGGTAGCCATCTCCTGGTCTGTTGGCCTCACCACACCCGAACAATACAATAAAACCTACATTTTAAAACACCCGCTTTGTGCAGAGGGCCCGAAACAGTGTATGCAATATCTGAATGCTGCTTAGTTTTACCTTGGATGGGGAGGAGGGGTCTCTGACTTGTCTCAATCATTTCATGTCCTGAAACTTCACTGGGATTAACAGAATTAAGGTAAGATCTGCGGCAGAGAGGTGAGTCATTGACAATTTGACAGGTCCCAAAACAGAATTAATATTGGTACAGGTTTCCCACGTGCTGTGGTTTTGTGGTGAAGTTTGTCAGTGTCCTAAGCCTATGAACATTTTTTCCACAAAATCCCACAGCCTTCTTAAAGCAAGATATCTGTTATACAAGATGAGGAGCATAAGCACATAACCTGTGAAATTTGGGCCCTTTTAAGAATTGTATTTGAAAATGGATTACACGTCTCTATGTGATGTTCATTCAAAAGGGACATGTATAGTCCGTAGACAGGCAACCAAAAGAAGATTTACAGTCATTGTGAAGGCCCAACATACACAATCATCTTTCAGCAGAACGTATGAACTTTAGTGTCCAAGTAACTATTTCAACGTTTTAAAAGACATTTGTCATATTTCTTTCTAGCTTTTTGGAAAGTTGTAGCGATATTCATTTTTATTAGTATAATTAACAGTCAGATGCCTTGACTGATTCTTTACTGTCCTCATTGACAGATGAGGCAAAGAAGGATTAGAGAAACTAAGCATCCCAAGAATTTATGGCTAGAGAATAATGGAGTTGCGATTTGAAGGCAGATCTCTATGGCCTGATTTCTCAACCTCATGTCTACGCCAAACAGCTAACATTATTAGGTTAGTAAGTTGTGGATGACTGGCGTGCTACTGAGTTTCACCTAAAGCAAGGCTCATTTGTAATGTTGTTGGAATGAAGTGGAATGCCACTAAAACTGATAGAATAGTACAGAGTCTAGTTCCAGCTGATAGTGTCCATGACACACTTCCTGATGCAACAAAACACCATATCATTGCTCATTTAGGGAGAGTTTACCCATAGGTTATTTCCCTGCAGGTTTCCCAATCTGCGAGTGTTTTGTTCAGCTTTTTGTTGGTTTGTTTGTATTTACCCAAATGTCATGAATATCAGCTTTTCACCAGAGTTGCCTGATTAAGAGCTTGTCTGTTATCTAGTACCAGCCGTGTTGTAGTTTTGAAGTCTAGTGACCTGGAGCCTTGTGCGTCTTTGCCTCAGAAATATCTTCCACAAAGTACTCTTGAGAGATTAATTTGAGACATAGTTCTGCACTCTACCATGGCAAATTTGGTGCGGTATTCACATAACTCTAAGTCCTCCTTGATTTCTAGTATAGTGAGCCTTGGTTATGAAACCAGGAGTGTGGATTCTATTCTCAGCCTTTCTGCAAGCAAGATGTCACTAAGAGCAAGTCATTTAATTTTTATGTACCTTAATTTCAGTCAGCTCACTTAGAAATCATTCACTGAGGTCCTGCTAAACTCCAGGCCCCAGGTTAGGTCACACATCAGAGGTGTTAGGAATGCAGATTTTGAAGCCAGACAGACCTGGGTTCACATTCCAGCCCATGACCTCATGAATCCTGTGAATGTGGGCCAGCCACATCCCTTCTCTAACCCTCTATTGATGAAATTAGTGTTATTGAATGGATTAGAGAGGGAATGGTACAAAGAAAATGCTGAATGTTCCAATTTCCTTCTCCTGCTTCCTCTTACAAAGGCTCTGATGAGGCCGTTGCTATGCTTAAATACATTTGTTCAATAGCACAGAAATCAAAGAAGGGAATTCCTGATAGAGTGACTCATTTGTCCCTATTTGCCCAGGACTGGAGGTCAGAATGTCCACAGCCCAGGACTTTCAGTGCTAAAACTGGTTAAGTCCTGTGCAAGCCATGATAAAGTGACCACCCTAACTTCTGGGTTACTGAAAATACTCAAGCTGTAAAAATCCCACAAGGCACGGTCACAAAGGGGTTAACTTGCTAAATCTCTTTCCCTGTGAGACGAAGCAGTTAGCCTGCTTTTCAACTTATTTCTCTCAAAGATGTCTCAGAATCCTTTGAAACTATAGGTTCCTTGACTTATTAGGGTACGGAACTGCACAATTATAACTTTTATTTCTTGCCAAGTGTTGGTTTAATTTATTCGAAGTTGTCCTAGTTTCCAATTCCTCCTTGTCCTTTCTGTGAAACCTAAACAACACCCAACAGTCTCTAGGGAAAGAAGCAAAGAGACACTCAATGTTTTGTTCACTCGATGTGTCATCTCTAACACATACAAAATTGTGTTCGCACCCCTGGTAGCTTGTGGCCAATGAGAGTTTGTGGTAAAAGCATCTTCACCGAGGACCAGAGCTCCTTGGGAATGAGCTTGGACAGAGCACATCGTTCCTTGGGAGAGTTCAAGTGATCCAGCCCCTGAAACTGCTCTTCTGCTCCTCTTCTTGGCTTGTGGATGGCCATCTTTTCTTGGGTCCTCCCATGTCATCCTTCTGTGTTTATCAGTGTCCCAATCTCCCCTTCTTAGAAAGTCATCAGTCATGTTGGATTAAAGCCCATCCTAATGCCCTCATTTTAACAAATTAATTCTTCAAAGACTCCATCTCCAATCCTGTTACATCCCAATGACTTCAGGATGGGAAATACTGGGAAGCACAATTCATAGTTTAACAATTCCAGCAGAGCAAAAGACACAACACGAAAACGGAAGCAGTTTTCCTCTTTCCCATGGCTCTCCACACAGGGAACCACTGCTAACAGTTTCTGAGAATTCTTCCCCTGTCCCCTCCCCACTTAATTTATATGCGCAGACTAGCATAGACACTCCCCTGTCCCCCACTATGAAAATCATGTAGGCAAATGGGATTGTAATTTTTGCAGAGTTTTGCATCATGCTTTGTCCACTTAACAATATATCTTGGTTATCTTTCCACATCGACATACAATCTGTCTCACTCTGGATGAGCTGCAGAGCCTTCAAACACAGAGAAGTACCTACTTGATTTAATTTGGCCCCTGTGGATGAAAACTTGGATCACTTTCTATATTTTTACTATCACATATAAGGGTACAGTGAACATCATTGCATGTTTATCTGGGCAGACTTTTAAGAGTAAATCCACAGAATAAACTCCTCTTGGGTGAACTCCTGGATCAAGGGATGGTGCATCCTTCATTTTGGGGGTTTGTGTCAAATCTCCACCTTGTTTATCTTCCTACCAAGAGTGGATGAAGGAGCTCATTTCCTGAGACTAATATTCATATTGTGTATAATAAATTCCCCCCCAATCTGATGGGTGTTAATTCATCTAAAATCATCATTTCACGCTCTTTGGGATACCTTTGTGTCTTCTGTCCCTCCAGGTGCTTGGGCAGTCACTTCCTTCTGGGTCCCCAGCTGCTCTTCTGCCTTTTTACAGCTGCCACAGTTCCCTGCATGCATTGATTTAGCTGTGAGTTCCTGAAGGGCATAGAAGTGTCTGCTTTACCTCCATATGCCTAATGCCTAGATCTTAGTAAAGTGCTCCTTAAAGTTTAGTGAACTGCAGATTGACTATTTGGGTCCCTTGTTAATCTTATAATCCTGTGAGTCTGTGTTGGAGATGGTGTTTTATTCCCCTGTGTTTCCCTAAGCCGCAACACAGCACCTGACACAGATGAGGTATTTAAGAAAAGGTTCCAGAATGGAGCATGTTCTCAGATGATGAACTGACTCTGCTTGTTTTGTCCCCTCTGCTGAGGGGCAGGGGCGCTGAAGTTGCAGAGAAGGCAGTTAAGATATGAAAGCACGGTCCGATGGCAGAGGCACTTTTTGCTCTGCGGAAGCTGTACCCAGAGGGTCTTCAGACCAGATGCCTGAGAGGCAGAGGACCTTATGCTGAAGGAGACATGCAAGCCAAGTCCCAAGGCATCTTGGGATAGGTCTGAACCTGCCAGTCAGAGGTGATGATACAGTCCATATGGCCTGTCAACTGAGGAATGTCAAGGTTCATAAATCTGGAAAAGGAGAGCTTTATTTTTCATAAACAATTGTCACCTGCAGGGTGGCCATTCTGACAGACTAGGAAGCACAGTCTGGCCAAAAGCCAACAACAAACACCTTAAGGGAGAGGCAAGGGGAACAGGAATTTATGCTGAGCATGGTAGCTGAATATATATATTCTATAAGCTATAGGAGGAGTCATGAATATTTACAAAAGGAGAAATATGCACAATTGAACTTCATGCCACTTCTGGAGTCCCATGCATTAAAAAATGGCAGTGTTAGCATGATCTGAGGGTGGAGTTTTGGCCATCTGGTGTCAAAACATGAAGCAGAGGACGCAAAAACCCTTAAAGGACATTCTCCATAGACTGGCTGGAACCACTCCATGGTCAGTAGTCTCTTATTAAGCACAAAAGGAGGAACAGCGTCAGGCAGTTAGTTGACAGTAATGGTGAGGTCTTTTGAAAGGGCTGGTTTCTCTTTAGCCCTTAGGGAAGAAAGGCTCATGGTGGCTTATGAGGAAGGAGGTATAAGGAGGTGTGTTCAGCCTCCTATCCTGTCATACCTAAGAACTCAGTTTTCAAGGTTGGGGTCTCTTTGCCCAGGAGATGGTTCATTCAGTCAGTTGTGGGGCTTAGAATTTAATTTTTATTTCTTGGGCTTCATTGTGACAGGCAGGTCTCCTTGACTGGGACCTCCGGGTGGGGAGGTGGTACCTCTTTGATGTCTCAGTGTCCATCAAAGTAGAGATGCCTCCCCTCACTTGGCAAGCCAGGACTTTGACATTTTTTTTATTGTAAAACTTTAGAAACTCACTTTAGGAGGCTGAGCCAGGTAGAATGCTTGAGTCCAGAAGTTTGAGACCAGCCTTGGCAACATGGCAAAATCGTGTATCTACAAAAATCACAAAAAATTAGCCTGGTGTGATGACCCATGCCTGTAGTTCCAGCTACTTGGGCGGCTAAGATGGAAGGATCACCTGAGGTCGCGTTGAGGCTGCAGTGAGGGAAGATCGTGCCACTGTGTTCCAGCCTAGGTGACACAGTGACACCCTCTCTAAAAAATATTTAAAAATAAACTTCAAAAATTTCAGGATACCTAAGCAGACATCTAGCGGGCCTTTCTTGCCCATCAAATACATTGCTAAGTAACATTCAACTCTTACCTGCACTGCTTTGAGCCTTCTGCTGAGAGTGGTGTTCTTGGAAGTTTGGAAAAGTCCTGGGCCCCGAGCTATCAGGAAATCATATTTTGTGTATGGTCCATGACCAAGCTCTGTGGTATCAAACAGGTGACTATTTCATGTGGTGACAATCAGGAAGAAAGTGGATTGTCCTGTTATTTCTTTCCCCAGGCAGAACATGTCTGTCCATAGTATAACACAATCACTATTTTCTTATTTCACTTAAGATATTGAGGGTCCCTGCCCAAATCTCATGTTGAAATGTAATCCCCAGTGTTGGAGGTGGGGCTGGTGGGAGGTGATTAGATCATGGGACGGATTTCTTGTGAATGGTTTAGCACCACCCCCTTGGTATTGTCCTCGAGATAGTGAGTGACCTCTCATGAGATCTGGTTGTTTAAAAGTGTGTCACCTCCTCCCTCATTCTTTTGCTCCTGCTCTGGTTTTGTGACATGCCTGCTCACTCTTGACCTTCTGTCATCATTGTAAGTTTCCTGAGGTCTCCTCAGAAGCCATGCAGATGCCAGCATCATGCTTCCTGTACAGCCTGAGAAACCGTGAGTCAATTAAACATCTTTTCTTTATAAGTTACCCAGTCTCAAGTATTTCTTTATAGCCATAGGAGAACAGACTAATACACTTCATAAGAAAGCAAGCCAGCACTCTCCAAACAGGTTTTGAGCAAGGGCTTACGACGTGTCAATGTGCACTTTCCTCTTCCTAGGTACAGGGTAATGGGTATCTTCTGGGGACACCCAGACCTTTACATAGCTTTGCTTAAGGGCAGTAGGCTGGGGTCTCAGCTCATTGATTAGAGCGGCTGTATAACTGAACTCCTCATTTCCGTTAGTGCCCCTGGGCTTCTCTGTTGGCCTGCCCTGGGCAGCCTACAACACCCTAAATTCTAGTGGAGGAAAGAGAAGACTGAAACAGTGTGTTAGTTTCCCATGGCTGATGTAACAAATTAACTCAAACATAATGGCTTAAAACAACACAAATATATTATCTTACAGTTCTGGAGATCAGAAGGCCAACAAGGTCTCACGGGGCTAAAATCAAGGTGTTGGCAAGGTGCATTCCTTTCTGGAGGCTCTAGGGAATAATCCACTAATTCGCCTGATTCATCTTCTAGAGGGCATTCACGTTAATTGGCTTGTGGTTCCTTCTTGAATCACCAAAGCCAGCATCATTGCATCTCTCTGACCACCCTTCCTTCCATAGTCACATTTCCCTCCAACCACAGCTGAGAAAGGGCCTCCTTTCTTTCAATGATAAACATGACTATTACCGGGCCCACCTGGATAACCCAGGATGCTCACTCCATTTTAAGATTCTTAATGTTGACATATCTACTAATTCCCTTTTGCTGTATAAGGTAACATATTGACAGGTTCCAGAAATTCAGATGACCATAAAGGGGTCCTGAGGCCAAAATTTTTGAGACCTCTGAGGCAGGCAGTCAAGAGGCAGGGTCACCTGCTATATCCAGAACAACCTGGAGGGGACTGGGCTGGCCTGGCCTGGTTGGAGCTACAGGCAGGAAGAGCCTACCCTTCCTAGGCTGCCAGGAGAACAGTCCAGAGGCAGTGGGCAGTTTGGAACCCTATCTTAATTTCTGATTCAGTGATTCAGTGATATTAGAAATTCAAGGCCAAGCGCCGTGGCTCATGCCTCTAATCCCAGCACATTAGAAGGCCCAGGCAGGAGGATTGCTTGAGCTCAGGAGTTCAAGATCAGCCTGGGCAACATAGTGAGACTTCATCTCTACAAACAATTAAAAAATTCGCCAGGTGTGGTGGCACGAACCTATAGACGAAGCTCCTCAGGAGGCTGAGGTGGGAGGATCACTGGAGTCCAGGTGATAGAGGCTGCAGTGAGCTATAATGGTACCCCTGCGTTCCAGCCTGGGCAACAGAGTGATCCTTGTCTCAAAACATTAAATAAAATAATGAAATAAAATAAAAATTAATAAGAAATTACAGACAAGCAGGTTTGAAGGGCAGGATTGGGAGTGTGGTTTTCAGGTAGGCGGAAGTTGAGGTCTGTGTGGACTCCTTGTCACCACCTATAATGCAAAATATTAGTTTTAAGTCCCCAGGAAAATCTGGGATAAATAAGAAGATGCTTATTCATGGCAACTTACATTCCTTTAAAAAAAAAAAAAAAAAAAAAAAAAGAGGATGGGAGTGGTTCAGTCCTTTTCAAGGCAAGGGGCTGAAGCTGAGAAGCCTGTCTTTGCCACTTGCCGACTGCAGCAAGGGGACAGTTCTTATCTCTCTGCGCCTCCCTTCTCCTTACCTATAAAGTAGGAATTTAAAGCAGCCTCTACTCTGGGCTGCTGTGAGGGTGCAAAGAGCCAGAGCATATAAGCACGCCACACAGCGCCCGGTACTTAGCAGATGGGTCAATACATGGCCCTTTGCACAGAGGGGAAGCGGACCTCCTTTGAAAGTGGCCATCTCTGCGTCAGGAAACCTTTCTCATTCTTTCTAAATTCACTTTCTCACCCCACCCACCTGGCAGACTGAGTCACCCACTTGGCAGCCAGCGGTTGGGGCTTGGTTGCTCGCATGCTTGCCTAATCACACCTGGAGAAAAAGGGAACTCGTGCAGGGGCAGGACGCACCCCGCAGAGCGGTGGCGCCCCAGGCCAGAGGCCAGCCCCGCCCGGGCCTGCCCGCCGCCTGATGTCGCCCCATACGCGCGGGGCCAATCAGTGAGGCCGCCGCCCTAGCCAGGCACCCGGCTTGCACTTGCCCCACCGAGCTGGCGGACTTGGGGCGCGCTCTCCGGCCCCCCCCCTCCCCTGCTCCAACCCGCTCGGAGCACTCACCCCCAGCCTTGTCCTCGCTCGCCCATTCCATTCCTTTTGAGGGACCCTCCCCTTAAAGGACAGGTACCTCAACGCCTAAGTGGTGATGGGAGAGGGAAAGAACGTTTTTTGTTTGTTTGTTTTTGGATTTTTTGGGGTTTTTTTTGTTTTTTTTTTAAACAAACAAACAAAAAACAAGAATTGGGCTTAAACTAGCTTTTTAAAATTTTATTTATTTTCCCTAAGACCTAAACTGGCTTGTTCCTCGTCACTGGCAAAGGTCGTCACACGAAATAGGAAATGAGGACTGGCAAGAGTAGCTGGTGCGATGTGAAGACAGTGGAAGGGGGGTGTCATGGCTGTGACTGCCAGGCCACCCCCATCCAATTACACCACGAGTGCCCTTAAAGCAAGAAGCTTCATCTGACTCGGAGTCCCCGCCCTGGGACGCACATTCTAGAGGAAGATATAATGCCTCTCTTAAATACTAATAATTTGTTAAGATCTATTGAGCGCTTATAAAATGGCAGGCATCCTGCTAAAATGCTTTTGCACCATTACCTTGTTTAGTCTTCTCTGGGAAGTTTGCATCATTGCCCCCAATTTGCAGATGAGAAAACTGAGGTCCTGGGACGGTGGTTTACACAACGAGTAGGGGCAGCCGGAAAGCAAAGCCCTGGATGTGACCACTCTGCATTCCTATCCCTCTTAATCCCTAAGGGATCAGTTGACATTCAATGGAGACTCAGACTAGAACACAGCAGTTTCCTGGGCAGAGAACATGAAAACAGGATGAGGGAAAATACCTATTTAGTGGTGACTGTCCAACTCACTCTGTCTCCATCGCCCGCCATCAGAATATTCCATGATTTATATACTCATTCATTCAACAAACATGTGGAGCCAGGCAGTGCAGCAATCAGGCAAAAATCCTGGTGGAAAGGGGAAGACCGGCAATGAACAATAAATGTAAGAAAACCATTTAATTATATAGCAAAGTAAGTGCTATGAGAGGAAGCAGAGCATTAGGGGGAATTGAGAATGGAGGGAGGTGAAAGCAGATTGCCATTTTAAATAGGGTTTCCATGGTACAACACATTGAAGACAGCCAGGATGTGAGCTTGTTGATGTCTTGGGAAAGAGTTTTCCCTGCGGAGGGAATGGCTAATGCCATGATTCTGAGGCTGGAGTGTGTCTGGAGCAACAAGGAGGCTAATAGGGTTGGAGAGACAGGGGAGAGTGAGGGGGAAAGAATGGTAGGATCTAATGTTTGGGTAGGGGTCAGGGTCAGGTCATGACCCATAGGATCTTGTATGTCATTACAAAGACTGACTTTCACTCTGGGTGGAAATAACTTGCTCAGTCTTTTTGGGAATTAGAGAGCCATGACCAGGACATAGAAGGTCTGATTTTTAGACCAGCGCTCTTTCCCCTGTACTCACAAAGCTTGAGCCCTGGGCAAGAGGCACCTGTGAAAACAGACTCCAGGCTGGGTGCTGTGGCTCACGACTGTAATCCCAGCACTTTGGGAGACAGAGGTGAGCAGATCACTTGAGGTCAGGAGAGTTTGTGACCAGCCTGGCCAACATGTTGAAATCTTGGCTCTACTAAAAATACAAAAAATATTAGCCAGGCGTGGTGGTGCACGCCTGTAATCCCAGCTACTTGGGAGGCTGAGGCAGGAGAATCACTTGAATGTAGGAGGCAGAGGTTGCAGTGAGCCGAGATTGCCACTGCATTCCAGCCTGGATGACAAAGGAGACTCCATCTCAAAAGAAAAAAAAACAGACTCCAGTTTGAGACTCATTGCTTAAGAGTGGGCCCAAAAGAGGATGTTTTGAAGCAGGCACTCTCCTACTCTGTTAGTAGTAGTATGATTACCACAATCTCTTTAGAAAGAAATTTGGTAATATCTGCTCAAACTTTTAAATAAGCCAACCCTCTAACCCAGAAGATCTATTTCTGGATATTGCCTAAAAAGGAAGTGCTAAGTGATATGTATGCAACATTACTTATTGCAGTAGTGTTTGTGATAGCGAAAGCTGGAAACAACCTAAAAGAACATTAGTCGGGAAGTGGCAAGATAAATCGTAGATATCCATCTAAGGTTTGCAACTGTGAAAAGGGATGCAGAAGATATTATTGGCTGATAAAAAATCAGGCACAAGGGGAAAAGGCAAAATACGGAACTGTGTGTGCAAGATGTTCTCAACTGTATAAGAAAAAAAAGAAAAATATGGACATGTCTATATAAGTATATTTGTTACATACACAATATATTACTGGAAGGAAATATAACAGTAGCTGTTTAAAAGAGGAGAACTGCGGGGAAAGTCTTTTTCCTTTATACACATTTGTACTAAAAAATTTTAACATTCATGTATTGCCATTTTAATTTAAAAAATTGTTAACAAAATCTATCCATATAATTTAAACACTAAATATTGCAATAAAAGTTGGAAAATAGGTATTACTACCCACCTTTTCCTTGCCTTTGACCAGGATGAGTAAATCCACCATCCCTGAGAAAGGAAATCTGTCAATAACCACTTCCCTTAGAAAATTCACTCACTTTGACTGTCATTTGTGCTTTCATTCTTGCTGATGACTTTTGACAAATTGGGAAAGGACTCCACCAGCGAGGTGTCCCTGAGATGCCAACTTCAGAAGGGGATCAAGAAAATGAGCCTCCACCTGTTATTTCTCTGGAATACCTGGGACTACAGGTGCCTGGTTGCTCATGGATGGGCTCCAGGCTTGTGCAGGTGTGAATCACCCATTTCTGAATGACAAATATGGCAGCCGCCAGGCCTGACCTAATGAATTAGAATCTGTGGTGTGAGGCTCTGACAGCTACATTTTTTAAATCCCCTCTCTGCCACATCGAGGTAGTTCTGAGACCCACAGCTTAGTTAACTGCCTCCTTCTCCAATTTACACTTAAATCCCCTGAATTTGGCCTCACTAAAAGATGACAGTTTCCTAATGGACTTCTCGGCATGATGACATAAGAAGTATCCCCTACGAAGCTGGAAGCAGAATACTGTTCAGCCCCCAACAAGGGTGTCCATGTTCTAATTCCTGGAACCTACGTATATGTTATCTTCCATGACCAAAGAAAATTTCCAGATCAAGGTAAGGGACTTGAGATGGGGATATCATCTTGAATAACCAGTTGGACTCAATCTAATTACATGAACCCCTAAAAGAGAAGACTCCCAGCTGTAGTCAGAGGGAAAAGTGTATGGACAAAGAGAGGTGATGGTGCTGACTTTAAAGATGGAAGATGGGGCCACAGCCAAGGAATGTGGGTGGCCTTTAAAAGATAAAAAACTCAAGGAAACAGATTGTCCCCTGAAACTCCTAGAAAAGAACCTAGCCCTGCCGATATGTTGATTTTTATCCACTGAGACCTGTGTAGGGCTTCTAGCCCTTCCTGCCTGTGTAGGGCAGGAAGATTGGCTTGAGCCCAAGAGGTTAAGACTGCAGCAAGCCATGTTTCCAGTACTGTACTCCAGCCTGGGTGACAGGACAAAACCCTGTCTCCAAAAGAAGAAGAAGCAGAAGCAGAAGAGAAGAAGAAGCAGAAGTGGAAATGGAAGTCGAAGCAGTAGCAGCAGCAGAAGAAGAAGGAGAAGAAGAATAAGGAGAAGGGGAAGGGGAAGAAGAAGGAGAAGGAGAGGAAGAAGAGGAAGAAGAAGAGAAGAAGGAGAAGAAGAAAGAAGAAGCAGTAGACACTGCAAGGCAGGATTGAGGACCCAATCAGAATAAATTTGTGTGAGATGATAAATTTGTCTTGTTTTAGGCCACTAAATTTATGATACTATGTTACAATGTTTTAGGCCACTAAATTTGTGATACTATGAAACTAATATATAAATATTTGGAGCAAAAGTGTTCAATGTGAGTCTAAGATTACAAGAAATACAGGGACTAAAGGAATGATTTTAATGATATTAGAAAGAAATAACTGGGGCTGGGTATGGTGGTTCACGCCTGTAATTCCAGCACTTTGGAATTCCAGTGTGAGTGGATTGCTTGAGTCCAGGAGTTCAAGACCAGTCTGGGTAACATGGCGAAACCCCATGACTACAAAAAATATGGAAAAGTAGCTGGGTGTGGTGGTGCATGCCTGTAATCCCTGCTACTTGGGAGGCTGAGGCAGGAGGATCTCTTGAGCCCAGGAAGCAGAGGTTGCAGTGGGTTGAGATCATGCCATTGCACTCCATCCTGGGCCACAGAGCAAAATCCTGTCTAAAAAAAAAAAAAAAAAGAAAAAAAAGGAAAGAGAAAAGAAAAGAAGGAAACTAAGATTTAGCATGTTATTGAAGCAGCCAAATCTTAGTTTGGCTTTATAGATTGGCTAGATTATTCACAAAGCAATGTTAAGCATTAAAAATCCAAGAGGGACTGCTTTGGGTGAAAATAGACAAAGGAAACATAACCAAAAGCAATATATGATACTTGATTAGATCCTCATAAAGTAGCCTATAAAATACATTCTTGACACAAATGGAGAAATTTGAATATAGTCCTTATAGCAGATTATATCATAGAATTATTATTACTATTCTTAGTTATGATAATGTGGTTAGTAGAAGAATGTTATTATTCCTGGGAAATACTTGCTGGAACAGTTAGGGGCAAGGTATCATAGTGTCAGCCGCTTACTGGAAAAAAGAAGGAAGGGAAGAAGGAAGAAGAGGAATGAGGAAGGGGAAATAGAGAGTAAAGAAAGAAAAAGAAAGTATAGATGGTAAAATGTTGACTCCTGTTTAACTGGACTGAAGGGTTTCTGGGAGTTCATTGCACAATCTTTTCATTTTTCTTATATTTTAAGATATTCATAGCAAGACTTGAAGACCTGAGCTAGTGAAGAGTTTGAAGACAGAAGAATGGACCCTGAATCATCTGTCTTGCGGATACTGTAGATGGATTGGTCCTTGTGTATTGGATTTTGCTATGGCTTTCATTCATGTCTTCATTCATTTATGTATCCTTCTAGGCACATACTTATCAAATACACATTAAGTACCTCTTCTAATCTGGTTCTACTTTTATGTAACAAAGTTGTGAATTACTTTTCAGTTGCCATGGCCCCCCAGGTTAAATGTCAGATAACCTGAGCGTGCCCAGATCAAACAAGTATGCAACCATGCTGGAACCTGTTCTCAGACTGAGAGCAGAGACTGAATTAAGTGGACACTGGGAAGATGAAATGGCTCACTACTGGAATCCCAATGCTTTGGGAAGTTGAGGCAGGGGGATTACTTGAGCCTGGGAGTTTGAGACCAGCCTGGGCAACATAGCAAGACCTCATCTCTACAAAATAAAAAAATAAAAACTTAACTGGGTGTGGTGGCATACACCTATGGCCCCAGCTACTCAAGAGGCTGAGAGAGCATCATTTGAGCTCAGGAGGTCAAGGCTGCAGTGAGCCATGGTCATGCCATGTGCTCCAGCCTGGGCAACAGAGCAAGACCCTGTCTCAAAAGAAGAAGAAGAAGGAGAGGGAGAAGAAGAAACAGAGGATCCAATCAGATCAAGCCCTGGCATTTCCCCATGGCAGGACCCAATCAGATCATCACCTCACTGCAAGATCCAATCAGATCACACCTCATTACCTTATGCTTATAAAACCTGACCCAACCCCAAACTCAGAGAGACAGATTTGAGCCTTTCCTCTTGTCTTCTTGCTAGTTGACTTGCAACAAAGCTTTCCTTTTCTCAAAAGCCGGTGCCATGGTGTTGGCTTCTATGTGCCTCAGGCAGTGAGCTCATTGATTGCTCATTAATAATTTATCCCCAAAGAGATCACAGGGAAAAGACTCCTCCCAGGGGAAGTGAATGATCGGATTGATATTTCCTGCCAACCCCTGGGCAGTTGGCCAACCTCAAGTGAGGAAGAACCACTTCAAGTGAGAGCAGGTCAGGCCGGAAGAGATCTTTGCAGCATTGCCTTTTCTGGGGGTCATTGAGTGGCAAGAGGGAAAGGAAGGGAATGGGAAAGATCTCCTCACCCTCACCCCAATTACTGTGAAATCCAAGTTCGAAAAGTTGTGTTTTGCCTCAGTCCCAGGATACATCAAGCAAGGCACTTGATCCAAAGACCATTCATCTTTTAGAGCGGGACAAAATCATTCATTCTTCCATTAAACCAATCTTCACTGAACTCCCATGATGTCTCAGGAGCTGATCTTGACTCTCATAGTGGAGAAAACAAAGCTTCTACCCTCATGGAGTTTATATTATTTTGAGGATGGAGATTAAAAAAAAAAAGCTAACCTAATAATGTCAGGCAGTCATAATTACTACAAAAACAGACAAAGAAGAACGGAGTTTAGAGAGCCCAGCAGCTCTTTTGGATAGAGTAGTTGGCAGTGGCTTCCTGAGAAGCTGACCTATCAGCAGAGACCAGAGTGAAGAGAGAAAATGTGCCTTGGGGACAGATGTCTTGGGAAGGGAAACAGCATAAATGGAGTTCCTTGTGGAATGTTTTTGACGTATTCAAGCAAGGAGACAGAGTGGTAGGAAATGGAGAAGGAGAACAGGAAAAGAGATTGTGACATAATAATTATATTTCTTAAAATAGCCCTTGTCTAGGGTTTCTGGCACAGAGCTTTCAAAGCCTTTCGAATTTCCTGAGTAATAGAGGTGAGAGAAATGTCTTTCGCTATTCTTAAGGAGCCCCTTTTGCCCATACTTCAGTTTGTGCTAATGAGACAATTCTTGGAGAACCCCTGGATAGCTTCAAGATGGGAGCTGATTGCCAGAAAGACTAAGCCTTTGTTATAAGCTTGGAGTTTTCAACTAACCTCGGGGAGGGGAGAGAGGCTGGAGATTGAGTCCAATCTCCAATGACCAATAACTTACTCAATCATGTCTACATAACGAAATCTCCATAAAAACCCCTAAACAATGAGTTGAGGGGCTTCCAAGTTGGCAAATACTTCCATGTGCCAAGAGGATGGTGCACCTCAACGCCATGGAAACAGAGATTCCTGCACTTGGGACCTCACCGTGTGTACCTCTTCATCTGACTGTTCATTTGCATCCTTTATAATCAACTTTAATAGTAAGTAGAATATCTGCCTGAGTTCTGTGAGTCATTGTAGCAAATTATTGAACCTGAACCCGAGGCAGGGGGAGGGTGATGGAAATCCTCAACTTTGTAGCCATGTTGGAAGAAATGTAACTGGTTACTTACAATTGGCATCTCAGGTGAGGACAGTCTTGGGAGACCAAGCCCTTAAACCTGTGGAGTCAGAGACTTACTCCAGGTAGTTAACGTCAAAATTGAATTGTAGGACACCCAGTTGGTGTCAGAGAATTGGTTGGTTAGAGATAAAAACCCTGTAAAAGTAGAGGGTACCCAAGAACCAGACTGTGAAAGACCTTACAGGCTATGAAGAGAAGTTTGGATTCTAGTCTAAGTAATTGCTTTTGTATCATTTGTATTTTTGGAAGGCCAACTCAGTAACCATCTCTTTACATACATGAATTCCTTTACTTTCAACATCCTCAATGACTCTTTGAGATCAGCATCATCATGCCCATTTTACAATTAAGATAAAAGTAAGGCTCAGAAATCATGGGTAGCTTACACACAGTATGAAAATTGGAATGGTCATTTGAACTCAGTCCTGCCTGGCAATGACCTGACAAGGACAGTGGCAGGGATAAGGACGGAAATCTTCCCTGGCTGCACATGGGTTCCTTGAAAAGCAGCAATAAGAGTGTGCACTGGTGAAGTTCACGACAGGAGGCCACTGCTCAGAGATGGCGGAAAGGCACATTAGAAGTAAGAGCAAATATAGTTCATGGGACCACACTGAGGGATGTTGTAAGGGGACAGGCAACAAGGGGGTAATGTAAAAATAGTGTGCCTGATTTCATAGTTGTATTTTTTATTACTTTTAGAGCATACTGCCCTGTGACAACAGACCATGCTGGATCAATAGGTTTCTTGCTTTGGGAAAAGGCCAAATTTGAAGTCATTTCTTAGTTTTCTTAAAGCAAACTAAATATGGCCTGAGAAGGAATCCTCCCTACTTCTATATCTGAGTCCTTGTGGATGAACTGCAACCTAACTTCATAGGCAGACAAGACTGAAAACCTGGCTTAGGAGTATGTGCCTGTAACAATCACTGAGGCTTGGTCAATCCCCGCAGCCATACTTCTAGCACTCATACACTGCTGAGTGTTCAAACTGTCTTCAAACAAGGCAAACACTGAGCTGTAACCGATCCATTTGTTTCTGTACCTCATTTCCGATTTCTGTAAGTGACTTTATTTTTTTGTCTGTAAATTTGCTCTGACCACAAGATGCCCCTGGAGTCTCTCTGAATCTTCTGTGATTCTGGGGGCTGCCCAGTTCACGAATTGTTCATTGTTCAATTACACTCCTTTAAATTTCATTTGGCTGAAGTGTTTTTTTTTTTTTTTTTAATTAAACAGTTTTGAGTCCCAAAGTTGATTTTCTAGAGTCCTAGGGGGACAGTAGTGTTGAATATCAGGTTTTTTTTTTTTTTTGGAGGAGAAAAGGGTTTCTCTACGTTGGAAAAGTTCCCCTTTACTTATCAAGAGCCAAGCCTAGCTGTGTAGAATCACAGCTACAGCTACAACATAGGCCAGAGGGAAGACTCTGGATGTGATGCATTGGAGCAGGAAGGGAAGTACAGGAAGATTAGGGCAAGGGGATGGCAGCCACTGTCTTGACTACCCCTCAGGATGGACGCTCCAGAGGGTGGGGGGAAGTGAAGAGCAACAGAAACATCTGCCAAGCTTTGGAGTGGATCTAAAGGAGGCTTAATTTTTGCTTCTCTCAGCCTTGCTCAGGTAAATTACAACACCCTGAGAGAATGCCTTTGTTAAACATGGCACCCACAGCTACACCATAGGCCAGAGGGGAGACCCTGGATGTGATGGCTGGGGGATTTGATGAGGGCAGTAAAAGCTGCCCAAAGTTCCTGTGCTACTCACCTTGCAAAAGAGGACACAAAGGTGCTGAGAGAACTAGTGGACAGAAGAGGCACCTCTTCTGGTTCCAGAGCCCAGAGAGAACCAGCCAGCAGGAGCCACACCTCAGGGACACCAGCAAAGAGTAAGGACTACTGGCCTCACCCCATCCCCATACACTCCCTCCTGCCTCTAGATGCCTTCTTGTGAATGAGATGGTGAAGGAGGAGCTTCTTGAGGGAGGGAGAAAATAACCCTGATGAGCAGCTTTATCTTTGAAGTTACTATTTACCCCAAAGAGGCTGAGTTAACCTCAAACAGCTAAAACTAAAACCCAGAGATGAAGCAACCTTTCATTGCCTCGCTAACCCCCTCTTCCACCATTATTGGAAGGAATGGGATTCGGCAGACAATCCCAGCAGTTTACAGGAAATGGTTTTTGCAGACCTGCCTGAATTATAATGTATTTGTTTTCATTTGTGGATGCTCAGAGCTCACCTCACTCAGACTCAGTCTTTCATGAGTTCCTCCCTTTGAGTGGCTGTGGTGCATCACATTCCTGGTTTGCCTCTACTTTAGAGATCACACTTTATAGGTCTACTTTATAGTTCTTCTCTGTCGGCTATGCTGGCCTCATCTCCCCCTTTCCACCTTCACATATTGGGTGCTCACGGGATCTGTCCTTGGAAACTTTCTGTTGTCAGCTACATTCTTGCCTTCCAAAGAATCTCAAGACCAATCTCTCCTCTAGGCTCATACTCCTGTATCCAATTGCCCTGTTGGCATAGTGCTTGGATGCCTCGTGGTCATTTCCAAGAAAGCACATCCAAAAGTCTTGACTCTCAACCTGCTCCTCACCCAGATGTCCCCATCTCTGTAAATGGCATTCTCACCCATTTATCTATACAGGTTCCATGTATTCAGGTTGTAAACCTATGAGCCATCGTTCACTCCTTTATGCCTCACATCTGATCCATTAGCAAGTCCTGCTAGCTCCACTGTCAAACCACCACCATATCTCACCATGTCTCCTCACTAGGCCTCCTGTTTCCATTCTCCTACAGGCAATTCTCCATGCAGCAGACAGAATGTTTTCTGAAACATAAAGCAGACCTATCACTTCCCAGCCTAGGACCCTCCAAAGTCTTCTTGTCACATGTGGAATAAAAACCAACCTCCTCTGCATGGCCTATACGTCCCTGTAAAATCTGACCCTTTCTTCCCTCTCTGTTCTCATTTCTAATTTCTGATACCTCTAACTCATTTCTCTGTCTACCTTCACATGACTTTGGTATTCCACAGTCTTCATCAATATGCTTTTACTAGGCAAGATAAAACTTTTTCTTTATTTTCTCTTTATAAAAATTCTCAGTAAAATCAATATTGTGTGACAATACACTGAGTTTTTGTTGTTATTGTTGTTGTTTTGAGACGGAGTCTCTCTCTATTGCCCAGGCTGGAGTGCAGTGGCACAATCTCAGCTCACTGCAACCTCCACCTCCCTTGTTCAAGTGATTCTCTGCCTCTGCCTCAGCCTCCCAAGTAGCTGGGACTATAGGCGTGTGCCACCATGGCTGGCTAATTTCTTGTAGAGATAGGGTTTTGCCATGTTTGCCAGGCTGGTCTTGAACTCCTGGTCTCAAGGGATTCACCCGCTTCAGCCTCCCAAAGTGCTGGGAATACAGGTGTGGGCCACCATACCCAGACAATACACTGAGATTTTTATGAATATAAATGATTGCTGAGTCGTGCTTCCAGGTTGCTGAGTAGTAAAATCTTCAGTCACTTCGTCTTCATTAATATGACTTTACTATTCCAGGAAACCCTCTCCCAGGAAGAGAAGAAGACTTTATATCAGAACTTCCTGGGCAACCGATTTAAACGAGCATGACACTGTTCAATATTTCAATGGACTGTATCAAATGACTGTTCATGTACACCAGGACTCTTGTAAACCTTCACCTGGGAGTCTGTATTAGTACATTTTCATACTGCTATAAAGAATACTGAGACTGGGTTATTTATAAAAGAAAGAGGTTTAATGAATGCAGTTCTACATGGCTGGGTAGCCTTCAGGAAACTTACAATCATGGGGGAAGGTGATGGGGAAGCAGGCATCTTCTTCACAAGGCAGCACGAGAGAGGGAGTGCAAAGGGTAGAATTGCTAAACACTTTTAAAGCATCAAATCTCGTGAGCACTCACTCTCTGTCATTAGAACAGCATGGGGAAAATCACCCCCATGATCCAGTCACCTCCCATCAGGTCCCTCCCTCGATATCTGGGAATTAAATGCCAGATGAGATTTTAGTGGGGACGCAGAGCCAAATCATATCAGAGCCCTTAACTTACTGTGTATTCCAGTCCTGAAGAATTGTATAATGATCCTTACCCAATTCTAATCAAGCCTGTTTTGAAAGACCCACCTTAAAACAAACCCTGAAGCCCCCTGAATATCTAAACACCTTGACTTTGTCTTCTTTGCTCTGGGACTCAACTAAGTCTCTGTCCGGGTTGCACTAAACTCCACTTGGCTAACTAACTGGTTGTTGCAGTGGTATTGTCAGAGAACAGGCATTTGAGAGTAAAAATGAGTGAGTAGCCCTGCATCTGAGCTCTGTGAAAGTGTGTTCGGGGTGTGAATGTGCGTGTGTCTGTGTGCACGTGCACGTGCTCAGGGACTTTCTGAAGAAAGAGATATCTAAGTAGAGTCTTTCTTGGGCCAAATAGTTTTGCATCCTATTTACCTGTTGTCAACTGACCTGCTATCATTATGGATCCCTTTCCTTGGGCCATCACTGAAGTTTGAAAATGGTAACAGTTTCTGTAATTGTAAAGGTCACATGGTACAGTGGGTGGCCTTGGAACTATGGTGAGTCTTTGCCCTGCCACTTACTAATATAATGGTTTAGGGGATGTCTCTTAGCTTTTGAGCCTCATCTTTAAAATGCAGGTAACACTACGAGTTACTCATGGTTCTCCAAGGGAACGGAACCAACAGGCTGTGAGGAGAGAGAGAGAAAGAGAGATTGATTTTAAGAAATTGGCTCGCATGACTGTAGAGGTTTGGCTAGTCCAAACTTTTCAGGGTAGGCCAGCAGGCTGGAATCCCAGGGAAGAGCTGAGGTTCCAGTCCAAAGGCCGTCTGCTGACAAAATTTCCTCTCCCTCAGGGGACCCCAGTCTTTTCTTTAAGGCCTTCAACTGATTGGATGATGCCTGCCATATTGTGGTGAGTAATCAGTTTTATTGAAAATCTGACTGTGGTGTTATGATATATATTAGTTTCGTCCACAGTTCCTGGCTCATAACTCTCATCACCCCTGTAGTGTCTTTTGTTATAATGTTGGGTGGGTTAGGCTTCACGGGCAGGGCTCTGATCGCCTGCCTTCCCTTCACTCTAATTTTCCCTTACCTTTCTGACTGTGGGTTTTAAGACCCTCCCACAAGAGGGACTCACCCTATACCCTGGGGAAAGGAATGCTGATGTCATGAAGTTTCTGTAAAATCTCGAGAGGACTAGGTTCAGTGAGCTTCTGAATAGCTGACTCTGCAGAGGTTCCTGGAGGGTGATGCACCCAGGGAGGCCATGGAAGCTCCATGCCGCTTCCCCCATAACCCACCCTGTTCATCTCTTTGTATCCTTTGCAATATCCTTTATAATAATCACTAAACATGTTTCCCTGGGTTCTGTGAGCTGCTCCAACAAATTAATCGCACCTAAAGAGGGGGTCATGGGAACCTTAACTTGAAGTTCTGGAGGTCCGGACTTGTACCTCAGTCTTGAGGACTGAGCCCCCAACTTGTGGAATCTGATACTGTCTCCAGGTAGATAGACAGTGGGTAAACAGTGTCAGAATTGAACTGGAGGACACCCAGCTGGTGTTCACTGCTTGGTGCATGGGGGAAACCCCCCATACTTGATCACAGAAGTCTTCTTCTATGCTGATGATTGTGGATTGAGAGCAGAGGAAAAAACACAGTTAGAGAAAGTTTTCCCTTCACTCTGATTTAAATATTAATTCCATCTAACAAAATACCTTCACAGAAACATCTCCAATAATGTTTGACCAAGTGTCTAGATATAATGTGGAGTGGTCAAGTTGACATATAAATTATCATCACATAATATCAGACTTTGTTTCAGCAACAATAACAAGAAATCCAACTTGATCTTAATGTCGTTTTTCCGAACTCCCAATATTATCATTTTCTTCTTTTCTGAAGTCTTCAATTAGCAGTTACTATTTTTCTTAAAATTGACTAAATTTTAAATTAAGCTTATTTTATTTTATTTATGTTCTTGAAACAGGGTCTCACTGTGTTGCCCAGACTGGAGTGCAGTGTCATGACCTCAGCTCACTGAAGCCTTGACCTCCCAGGCTCAAGCGATCCTCCTACCTCAGCCTCCCAAGTAGCTGGACTACAGGCGACCAGCACCACACCCAGCTAATTTTTCTATTTTTAGTAGAGATGGGGGTCTCACTATGTTTCCTAGGCTGGTCTTGAACTCCTGGGCTCAAGCAATCCACTTGCTTTAGCCTCCCAAAGTGTTGGGATTAAAGGTGTGAGCCATAATACCCAGCCTTAAATTTATTTTAAAAGGAATGTTTATTTTGTTTTTATCTTAAAATAAAAGCTAGTATAATTTTATATATCAGAAAATAATTATACAAATAAAAAATTTCAGTTCTTAAAGTCTAGCTAGAAAGACTGCGTCGTCTGGGCTCTGAGACTGAGTCCTGCTCCCTCTTTGAAGAAAGAGAGAGAGGAAGGGAGAGAGGGAATGAAGAAAAAAAAGAAAGAAGAAAAGAAAAAAGAGGAAAAGAAAAATGATGGGCATGGGGGGAAAAGGGAGACATAATAAAAGGAGAAACAAATTAAAGGAAATAGTTTTCTTAACCCAAAACTTGTTATTATGTTGTTTCTGGGAATTATCTAAAATCATTACAAGTACCAGCAAAATTGTCTTTTGGATAATTATTTTACTCCTTGGAAAACACAGACGCCTAAGATGGAGGCTGTGCTTTCAAACAGAGGGAATTCAGTGTGTAAAGCTAAGAGAGAGTACATGTTTGGTGGATATTTGGGGAATGAAATGCTGCATGCACTGTAAACTTTTTTCTCTCTTTTCCCTAAAAGCCTCTCAGTAAAATCTACTTGGGATGCTAGGCAATGAGCTCCTTCAGAATGTAAAAAAAAGCATTGAGTTGTGCTTCAAAGTTGCTACTTGGCAAAAACAAAATCAGTCAGCCAGCCAACATATGGGCGATAAATGCCGTTTCGCTCAACAAGCAGGGGTTGGACATCTGTTAGGTCCAGGCTCTGGCCCCGACACTGGGAGTGTGGAAATGGAGAAGACCTGCTCCCTCCTCTTGTGGTGCTCATAGTAATCAGATGGATGTGGTGGGGGTGAGCTGTCTCCCACAGAACAAACGAGCTTTCACAGGGTTATATGTTGAATTCTCGATTTTTTTTTTTACATTTTAGAGTAAGAATGTTTAAAGGCCACTGTGGTTTTAAAACAACTGTAATAAATGAGTTTCACTAGCCAGTGATTTTTGTCTCAACCAATCCTGCCTAAAGTTGGAGAAATCCAGATGGTAGCCCCATTGGCGTTACAAATTCAAGATTTCCTCTTCCTGTTTTAGTCTGCTATCAGTGGCATACATTGGAAACTACTTCAGAATGTTGCTTGTTAAATTTGGCCAACAGATTCATCCTTCAGTACTCTTGGGTCTGGAGCCAACCAAGTACTATTGTTCAATAAGAATCATGGTGTTCTGACATTTAAAGATGAATCAGATGTCCCACTGGTGACCTATTGCTCTATAGATGATTCTTGGATTATAAGAGCTTCCCTGTGGAGGAAATCTAGAGGGAAATACTAAGCAATCAAACTTGTATTGAATGTGTTTGAGCCTAAAGATAGCGAAAAGGACATCAAACCTCTCTGCCTACCAGGCCGTCAGGACAGGGTTCAAAAAAGATTCTCATTGAGACCAGTAGTGAGTCACCTGCTTTAATCAGTTTCTTCATGTCCCACTGAGTAAAGTGTTAGGATTAAAGGAAGTGAACTTTGCATAAGCCTGGAGCATCTCTTAAAATTCTTTCAATACTGGAATTGAAGAGAAAAAGAAGAACTAACTCTTTGCTTAAACCAGTTGAGCAAAAGGAGACATAGAATATTTTATCATTATCATTATTATTACTAAAAATCCCTCTTAGATAAGTCTTTACATTTGGTCCTATTTCCAAATATCCCATATTAATGCATTCATTTGTTCACTGTCATTCATTAAACAAACATTTGCTATTCATATCTTATGGCAACCACACAAATTGCCTTTTCCCTTGAAGAATGGATGGATGTAAATAACTAAATTGGCCATTTGGCACATTATCAGCAGCTAAGCCAGGATGGTCAGGAGAGGCTTCCTGGTGTCAGAGAATGGGATTCTAGAGAGGACAGCACAAAGGAAGGACTCAATCTGGGAAAAGAATGAGAACAGCAGATGCTCAGTGTGACTGAAGTGATGGCACCTGGGGGTGATGGTAGGAGAAAAGTTTATAGACTTTTAGCCCAACCACAAAAGTGGTGGAGAGCTATTACGAAATTTAAATTAACTTGGACCCTTCAGTACCATGTAGATGAAGTGGTAGTAGTACCACTGACAGTAAGGGCCATCTCACACAAATTTTTTTAAAAAGTATATCTAAAACCACAATGCAGTATCTTCTCACTCCCACCAGACTGGCTAAAATGGAAAAAAATAAACAACAACAAGTGTTGGCAAGGATGCGGAGTGACCAAAAGTCTCATACTTTGGGAGAGTGTCTGTTGTGACAGTCACTGTGGAAATTTTTGTTGGTAACAACTACTGATGCTAAGCACATGCATAACCTATGACTCAGCCATCCACTCCTTAAACATACCTGAGAGAAATGCGCACACAGGTTCGCCAAGAGGCATGTACAAGAATGTAGCAGCGTTACTCTTATTAATCCCAAACTGGAAAGTACCCAAATGCCTATTAAGGGTACAATAAAGAAACAAATTATGATATATTCACACAACAAAATGCTGGGTAGCAATAAGAATGAGAAAATTATAGCACACAACAGGAATGAACCTTGCAAACACAAAGTTGATCTGAAAAAGTCAAATGCAAAAAAGTTTATGAAGTGTGGTTCCATTTATATATATTAAATAAATGTCAATGGAGACCATAGAAGGAAGTATTCTGAATTAATTCGGGTCCTGAAATAAATATTATTCAAAAATATGTGGTACATATACAACTTCGTGGCACACAAAGTTCAAAAGAGGCAAAAAACCACTCTGTAGTGTTAGAAACAAGGATGTGGCTATCCTTGGGGGGCAGTTACTGGAAAGGGTATGAGGGACGCTTTTACAGTGGTGCAAATGTTCTTTTTGGACCTGAGCGCTTGTTACATGGTGTGTTCATGGGTGTTCATTGTGCATGTGTGGTGAGAGAGACAGCAAGCTCTCTGGGACCTCTTCTTATAAGCACACGAATTCTGTCGGATCAGGGTCCCATCCTTATGATCTCATGTAACCTTCATTACGTTGTTAAAGGCCCTGTCTTCAAATACAGCCATGTTGGGGGCCAAGGCTTCAACATATGAAGTTGGCAGGGAGCGGGAGCCACAGACATTCAGCTCATAACAGGAGCTGCACACACTTCATATCCAATTTTAATTTGCCACATAGGAAGTGTTTAAGGCACTCAAGGGCAAGAAATGGAGCAGGAGCTAATAGGAAGTGGAGCTGGACACTGGAAATCCCTGGAAGCTGAGGCTGCCTCTCACTCCATGTTCTCCTCAGTGCAAGTGCTCCATTCTCTTCTCTCTCCACTGAATCCTGGGCCTATTGCTTGTGGGGTATCCCTGACCCTAGACCTTGAACTCCCAGTTTCTACGGTCATCATCAGATGCCGTCATTCTCCGGCCTCCTGTTTCAAATTATAGACACATAGAGAGAAATCTGATTGGCTTAGCCCAGCAATACTCTGCCCTAATCCCGACACACACCTCTTCAGTCAGGTTTCCATAAGCTATTTCAAAGAGTATATTATGTGATATCTTGTGATGTCTAGGGCTTCCCTTTGCAGAAGCGGAGGACCTAGCAGAAGTGTTTCTAATATAAGTCCTTATGGGTCTTAAGTAGTTGCTGTGGAAAAGTTTAAAAATGCAAATCTTTTAGTCTATAATTTGAGGTTTCCCAAACAGTTCGGAACCAACCCACCTGTACCCATTAAGAATGCCTTCAATCACAAGTAACAGAAAATGAGGGTCTAGATTTATTTTTAACACATTACAAGATGTTTAGAACTGGGTAATTCCTGCTTTTAATTCAGTGGCTTGATGTGCCAAGGCCAAAGTCTCTGATATTTTCTAGGCCTTACCTTCATGCTTATCACCACATAGTCTCAAGGTGGCTGCTACACCTCCAGACATCACATCCACTACATCCACTAGCAGTATGTGTCTGTCTCTTCCAGAAAACAAAAACAAAAACAAAAAAACCTTCATCATAGTTCCCAGAAAACTTCCACAGAGACATATATATAAATATATATCACATATATATACTAAATATGTGTAATATATATATATAATAAATTTTAGACTTTAAAGAAAGGTGGCAAGGACTAGAACTGAAATGGCAAGTGGGATAGCCAAGCAGAAATATGTACCACATCATTTTGAATAGTATTTCAGCACCTGAATTAACTCAGATTCTTCCCTCTATGGTCTCCAATGACATTTATCACATACAAAAAATAGAAATGTTAGAAAACAAAGAAACAGACACATGAAAAAATGATGATCTTTTTATTTCCTACTAAATGCAGCCCCAAGTGTTATCTGGGTATCACCCATGCTGTCCCGTCCTCTGCCTGGCGGGGCGTTGAGCTATCCAGCAACCCAAAACTGGCTCTTCTGGCACCTCAGAGAAGGGAGTGTCCACATCCTGTAGCAGCATTTCTGCCAGCATGACTCAGAGGCCATTCCCAGAAAAACACAGAAATAGAGAATCCATCCCAAAGAACAGAAGTTGAGAACAGCAGCCAGGGAGACCTATATGTTACCTTCCTTGGAGAATGCTTGATTGAGCCATCCAAACAAGGCTCAGTTTGAAAAACTGAAGGACAGATTAGTTTTCCTCTTCTTGAATGAAGACATTTAAAACCAGAAAGCATAAGTTTTAGACAAGAAGGACTTTGTTGGTGGGGGAACATGCAAACTCTACATGTTTTCTTCCTGTTTCTGTCTTCTGGAAAGGGACTCATAAATCTTTGCAACAACTTGCTTAAGAATAATCACCAATTGTCTCTCTTCGCTATTTACATTTTGGAAAGGAAAAATCATTACCCAATAATGCCACAGGGGCTCAGGGGGACCCAAGGGATTTTCCAAAGAGTGCCGCAAGATGCTTCAATTCAGCCAGATTGACCTCATTAGCCACACCTTGATTATCTGTGCTGCCAAAACTTTGCTTAAACCCTTCCCCTCACTTAGAACACCTTTGCTCCTCCATCTATTAAAGTAATCGCCTCCCTTAAAGACCTTTGCAGTTAGAATTACCTTTTGCTGCAAGAAAGCAGTAACTTACATAAGTAAACAGGTTTATGCTCATCAGCTCCTCAGTAATATTAGGGATCCTGGCTACATTTGTCTTCCTGCTCAGCTATCCTTATTGTTATGGTTTGAGTGGTTTTGTTCCCTCCAAATTCATGTGTTGGGAGCTGAATCCCCCATGCAACAGCATTGGGAGATGGTGCCTAATGGGAGGTGTTTAGATGTTGAGATGGTGCCTAACGGGAAGGGTTAGGTCTGCCCTCATGAATGAATTAATGCCTTATGAATGGATTCATGCTGGAATAAAGCTCTTCACTATAAAAGTGGCCTATGAGAGAGGGTTTGCTTTCCTGCTCTTCTGTCACATGAAGAAGTTTCCGTCTCCCCTGGTGGATGCAGCATTCAGGTGTTGATGGCTGATGTGATACCTCAGATCTTGTCTTCTTGGTTTAAAAGAATTTAAACAAGAGACACATAGCATAGGAGTGCAACATAGAGCAATTTATCGCAAAAGAAAAATAATACAGAATTCAGAGGGAGATTTCAGGGCGGGCTGCTCGTAAGGGTGAGACAGCCAAGACTGGCACTAGGGAGACTCTCTTTATGGGAGCCTTACATGGTTATTCATCAGGAGGTATAAAGAGGTGTTACTAGTAAGCATGTTCTGGGTAGTCCTCTGTGTACACAATGGCAGTAGCTGTACATGCTTGTTCATATATCACTTTCTCATTAGCATCTCCACCCAGGGGTGTGTTTTTTACTCTTATAATGAGCAAGGGGTTAGTTTGAGGACAGGTAAAATCAAAGTGTATATGCTATCTAGAGGGGAAAGTCCCTATTGAAGATAGCTTTGCTTGAGTGAACTCAATTATAATGCGAATGCTAAGGCTTACTGTGTTGGCTGTACTGTCACCACGGCTGCTACATTCTGAGAACATAGTCATTTCCTTGACGACCTATTCTGCCTCAAAGGCACCATCTTGGAAGAGGAGACGCAGCCCCTCACCAGACAACAAACCTGCCAGCACCTTGACCTTAGATTTCTGAGTCTCCAGAAATGTGAGAAATACGTTTCTGTTATTTATAAATGAACCATTCTCACATATTTTATCATAGCAGCACAGCACGGACTGATAAGATGATGGTGTTCATCATCATGCTTGTTGTTTTGTGATTTTCAATTGGCTACTCCACCTCCAGCCTCGTATCCACGTTGCAGATAGGAAGACAGGGAAGGACGAAGGACCAAACGAAGGCTTGGGTCAGCTCATCTCTCCTTTGTCAAGAGCTTTCCTGGAAGATTCTCATGGAGATGGGTTTATGCATCAGTCTAGACTTAAAGTGAGGCTGTGATGGGATGTATGGCTTTTTTGCTTGTTTGTTTTCGGTGTTTTCTGTTTGTTTGTTTTTTTTTTGAGACAGAGTTTTGCTCCTGTTACCTAAGCTGGAGTGCAATGACGCAATCTCAGCTCCCAGCAACCTCCGTCTCCTGGGTTCAAGCAATTCTCCTGACAACCTCTCGAGTAGCTGGGATTACAGGTATGCATCAGTATGCCCAGCTAATTTTGTATTTTTAGTAGAGGCAGGGTTTCTCAGTGTTGGTCAGGCTGGTATCGAACTCCCGAGCTTAGGTGTTCCCCCCGCCTTGGCCTCCCAAAGCACTGGGATTAGAGGCATGAGCCACCGTGCCCAGCCTTGTTTTGGTTTTTTATTAACATAGATGATCACATTGTAGCCCTGAACAAAAATCTGTGCTATGTTTAGAGGAAAAAGGATAAATTGATATTGAGTAGGTAACCAGCAGTATTTGCCACAAGGACCCATCTCAAATTCTGTCTCCTTGGTGAAGGCTTAGCTGATATTCTCAGCCACAGTGGTCCCTGCTTCCAGAGCTCCCATCGCACATTATGTCTGCATTGTGCATTCTTAGTGAGGTTTTCATGCCTGTCTATCTAGGATGTTCTTTGAGAGCTACAAATCTTTCGTGCATCCAGACCATGCAGTACATTTCCTTGAACAGAGCAGATATAGTGATTAAATAGTTCAAATGGTAACAAATATTTAGGTCCTCATAACTTTTCTGTGGGCAACACAAATCAGCTTTTTTTTTTTGTCTTTTGTTTGTTTTTTACTAAAGCATTTTTAATTTAAATTCCCATGTGTTTTATAAAGACAAGTTCAACTTCAATATTTATCTGCCTAGTATGATTTGATGTTCTGATCTGACAAAACTTTTGCAAGTGGATTTGCCTCCCAGCAGGGTTTATTCCTGAGTCTTAAAATTTTCATTCCACTTGACATGTCTAAATTCTTAATAAAATTTTATTAAAATTATGTAATATAATTTTAGAAATTATACAATAACATCTTTCTGTCAAGGTTTTGATTTGATTTCACCACCTCCTTTCAGCTTCCGTTGCAATGCCGAGCACCTGATTTTAGAAAGCCCTGTTGTATTAATCAGTTCTTGCATTGCTATAAAGAAATACCCGAGACTGGGTAATTTATAAAGAGAAGACGTTTAATTGGCTCATGGTTCCACAGGCTGCACAGGAAGCTGATGGTGACATCTTTGTGGCTTCTGGGGAGGCCTCTGGAAACTCACAAACATGGCGGAAGGTGAAGGGAAAGCTGGTGCTTCACATGGCTAGAGCAGGAGGGAGTGGGTGGGGGAGGCACTACACATTTTTAAACAACCAGATCTCATGATAACTCACTCACTCACTGTCACAAGAACACCACCAAGGGGATGGTGGTAAACCATTCATGAGAAACTGCCCCCATGATCCAATCCCCTCCCACTAGGCCCCACCTCCAACATTGGGGATTATAACTGAACATGAGATTTGCGTGGGGACACATATCCAAACCATATCACCCGCCAACACTACCTGTAGAGTTGGAATGAGGGTGGCACTTTGCATTTTTACAATACAGTCTCAATGGTCTGAAATTTTGTGTGCAAAAGTTTCACTTTATGCTTCTTGGTCATTCTCATGAGATTCTTCAGAGCTCTTCAGAAGAAAAGAAAACTCAGTTTGGGGAAGAGTTTGATGAAGAAATGTGAATTTGCAAAAAGCTACTCTTCACTGTGGTGTCTTCAATGGATTAACTGCTAGCAATTCTGTTTTGAACATATTGTTTTTCCTGGCTCCTAAACATTACAGTGCTTTCAGATGATACAGATGATACAAATGTTATAGATATTGAATTAGCAGAACTTGGTGATCAATTGAGTGTGAAGAAGAGGAAGGGTCCTGGAATAAGTATGAGGTTTTAAGATTCAGTTCTGAATGAATTTCTTCTTCTGTAAGCTAGTTACACACAGCTGCTGAGCCCTGATGCAGCCAGTGACTTCGAATAGCCAATGCTAGTCCTGTTAGCAACACAAATAACTGGATAGAGATGGTGGCAGAAACCAACACAATTTCCTAGGCCAACCATAAGAAGAACTCTCTTCAACCATTAAAGCCTTTTGGGTTTCTCTACCCAGAATCTTTGCTCAGGTCAGTCCAGTGCATCAGTTCCCAAACCCACACTGCAAAGATTGAAGCATTTCTTGTATAGTCAATCCTCTTCAAACTATTCCAAACAATTAAAAAGGTGGGAAGGAGTTCCTTGTATATTCTGGATATGAGTCCCTTGTCAGATGAATAGTTTGCAAATGTTTTCTCCCATTCAACAGGTTGTCTCCCCACTCTGTTGATTGTTCCCTTTACTGTGCAGAAGCTTTGTAGTCTAATATAGTCCCATTTGTCTATCTCTGTTTTAGCTGTCTGTGCTTTTGAGATCTTAGCCATAAAATATTTGCCTAGACCACTGTCGTAAAGTATTTTCCCTAGGTTTTCTTTTTTATAGTATCAGGTCTTATGTTTTATAGTTTCAGGTCTTATGTTTAAGTCTTTGACCTATCTTGAGTTGATTTTTATGTATGGTGAGAAATAGGAGTCTAGTTTCATTCTTCTGCATATGCATGTCCAATTTCCCCAGAACCATTTATTGAAGAGGATGTCCTTTCTCCAATGTGTGTTCTTGGCACCTTTGTCAAAAATCAGTTGGCTGTAAACATGTGGATTTATTTCTGGGTGCTCTATTCTGTCCCATTGGTCTGTATGTCTATTTTTGGACCAATACCATGCTGTTTTGGTTACTATAACCTTGTAATATATTTTAAAGTGAGGTAGTGTGATGTCTCCAGCTTTGTTCTTTTTGTTCAGGAATGCTTTAGCTATTTAGGCTGTTTCTGTGTTCCATACAAATTTTTGAATTTTTTTTTCATTTCTGTGAAAATTTTCATTTCTGTGAAAATTTTCTGTGAAAGTTTATTTTCTGTGAAAATAATACTATCATAAATCTATTATAAATCTGTAATAATATCATAAATCTATAGATTTATAATAATATCATTATTTTAATGATACTAATTCTTCTGATCCATGAGCATAGGATGTCTTTCCATTTATTTTAGCAATCTTCAGTTTTTTTCATCAGTGTTTTGTAGTTTTCCTTGCAGAGATATTTTATCTTCTTGGTTAAATTTATTCCTATATATTTCTTTTTTTGATTACTATTGTAAATGGGATTGCCTTCTTGATTTTCTTTTTGGATATCTCATTATTAGAGTACTAATAATGCTAATAATTTTGTATGCTGTTTTGTAGTATTGTGTATCCTGCAACTTTACTAAATTTGCTTGTTAGTTCTAAGAGATTTTTGGTGGAGTCTTTTGGTTTTTCTAAATATAAGATCACATCATCTGCAAAGAGGGACAGTTTAACTTCCTGTTTTCCAATTTGGATGTATTTTGTTTCTTTATCTTGCCCACTGTTCTGACTAGGACTTCCAGTATTATACTGAATAGGAGTGGTGAATGTAGGCATCTTCGTCTTGCTCTAGTTCTTAGAGGAAAGTCTTTTAACTTTTCCCCATTCAGTATATTACTTGTAGGTTTTTCATATATGGCATTTTCATTTTGAGATCTTTCTTCTATGCCTAGTTTTTTGAGAGATTTTAAATCATGAATGAATGTTGAATTTTATCAAATGCTTTTCTGGATCTATTGAAATGACTTTTTTTTTTTTTTTAATCCTTCATTCTGTTGATGTGATAGATAATGCTTACTGATTTGTGTGTGTTAAACCATCTTTGCATCTCTGGGATAAATCCCACTTTATCATGGAGTATCATCTTTTGGATGTGCTGTTGAATTCAGTTTGCTAGTATTTTGTTGAGGATTTTGCATTTAACAGGAATTGTGGCCTGTAGTTTTCTTTTATTGTTGTGTTCTTATCTGATTTTGGTGTCAGGGTGATGTTGGCCTAATAGAACGAGTTAGGGAGTATTCTCTGCTTTTCGATTTTGTGGAATAGTTTGAAGAGGACTGGTATTCATTTTTCTTTCTGAGTTTGGTGGAACTTGGCAGTGAATCCATCTGGTCCTGGACTTTACTTTGTTGGTAAAGTTTTTATTACTGATTCAATATTGCTATTTACTGTTGGTCTATTCATGTTTTCTATTTGGTTTTTATTCAATCCTGGTAGGTTATATGTTTCTAGCAGTGTATCAATTTCCTCTATGCTCTCCATTTTGTTAGCATATAGTTATTCATAATAGTCTCTGATGACCTTTTGTATTTCTGTGGTATCGGTTGTAACGCCTCCTGTTTCTTTTCTGATTTTGTTTCTATGGGTCTTCCCTCTTCTTTTTTTTTTGGTATGTTTATCGAGTAGTTTATCAATTTTGCTTATCTTTTTAAATAATCAACTTTTTGTTTTATTGACCTTTTGTATTTTTTAGTCTCTGTTTCATTTAATTCTGCTCTAATGTTTACTATTTCTTTTCTTTCTGCTAATTTGAGGTTTGGTTCATTCTTGCCTTTCCAGCTCCTTAAGATGCATCATTAGATTGTTTATTTGAAATCTTTCTACTTTATTTTCTGTTTTCTGATTAAATCTTGATGATATAACTGACATGGCAAATAACACAAGAGGGTAAAGTGGAACTCTTTAGTTTTAGATAGAATAGATTTAAGAGACCAAAGGGAATTGCGAGTCAAATACCACAATCCTAAGAATGTGCAAAATATCAGGAAACAAAGAATTACTGTAAAATTGTTGCACCCCTTGAAGATTGAACTCTACATACAGCCTGTGTGCCCCAGGCTTCAATGCCCTTTGGGTTTTGGTTGGGTTCAGACAATAGGAAGCATTAGCAGAAGCTAGGGGTGCAGTAGGAGAAAAGAGAGAGTGCTTATGTGAGTCCTTTGAAACACAATCATGGTGCCAGTATGGTGAGATCAGGTGGGGGTTCTAATCTTAGCCACACACCAGCCAGAATAAGCCTTTTTATCATTTTAGTTCCTTTCTTCCAGGCTGGGGTGGCTGCTTTCCTCACCTAGGGCCACTTGGCAGGTGGCTGCTCTCCAATATCCACAGCTATCAACGGGTTTCAGGTGCACTCATACCTGGGGGTGGTAACAGCTCCCCAATGTTGCTACTTCTGTGTGCTTCACCATCCCTGGCTGGTCTCATTAACGCTCCCACACATTTGGTAAATGACTCCTCTTTAAGCTCTCTTCGATTACCCTTTTGAGTGTGCCTCTGTTTTCTGTAGACACATGCCCTCATACAGAGGGCATACAGGGGCTGAGAGTTGGGATTGAAGGGAGGATCTGTGAAGGGAATCTCCTTTGAGAGAGCTATACTGTGAGCCCCCAGAGGGAAGGAAGGAAGGCATTCTCCCAACCTCACTTCAAGTCAAGGGAGGGGAGTTTTCACAAAGCCACTCAGAAAGGTCAAACTTTCCCTGGTGTGCAGGGGGATAAAATATCCCATCTGATTACTTCATGAGAAATCTAAAGGTTGAAAGGTCAGTGGAACAGTTGCTGGCAGCTGAGGCTAGAGGAGAAGCGTCTGTGAGGGAACCTGCTGGTGTTCTGGTGTTCACTGAAGCAAAGGATGCCTGGGTGTGTCACATGCACCAAAGACGAGTGAAATCAGAGCAAACCAGCCTGAGACTTCCTAGGCCCCATCCAAAAAGGTCTTTACGGAAGCCAAAGGCAATGTTGTAGAACATCTGAAGCTCCAATTTCCCAGGAGTTAAGAAGGGGTAAGCAGAGCTGGGCATGGTGGCTCACATCTGTAATCCCAGCACTTTGGGAGGTAGAGGTAGGCAGATTACTTGAGCTCAGGAGTTTGAGGCCAGCCTGGGTAACATAGTGAAACTTGGTCTCTACAAAAAATACAAAAGTTCACCAGGCATGGTGGTGCACACCTGTAGTCTCAGCTACTTGGGAGGCTGAGGCATGAGAATTGCTTGGGCCCAGGAGGCAGAGGTTCCAGTGAGCTGAGATCACACGACTGTACTCCAGCCTGGGCAACAAAGCAAGACTCCATCTCAAAAAAAAATTGTCAAGGGCCTTGCCTGAATTCTCATCCAGGGGCAAGAAAACAACAGCCCTGTGCACACAAGTGAAGGGGCAGTGACAAGCCAGCATCAAGTTGCTTTGCAACCACTTCCTACAGGCCATGCTTGTTCAAAATAGCTATTACAGCAACGCATATTCCGTTCTTTCCATTAAAAATAGAGATGGAGTCTTGCTATGTTGCCCAGGCTCATCTTGAACTCCTGGGTTCAAGGGATCCTTCTGCTGTGGCCTCCCAAAGTGCTAGGATTACCGGCAGGAGCCACTGGCCAAGCCAGCTATGAATATTTTTCAGGTATTAACTGGCAAAACTAAGTAACAGGATCAAATCCATTCCTTAAATTGGGGCAACAGATCACAGTGCTTCTCAGGGCAAGAGGGATAGAGGAAAGTGCACAGCACCAGCCAGTCAACACAGAAAGCCAGGAAAACGGGACTCTGCAGGGGCATAGAGCCCCATTGGGTTCTATTCTCCAGGGATTGGGAATTCAGGAGCAGGAACATTGCATTTGCCTGGAGAAGATAATGAATTAGGTTTGAAGCAAACATACTGAGTTTGTAGAGGTTGCACTTTGTACTGAGAAACTATAAGGCCTTGGGTATGTTCTTTATTCTCTTTGGGCCTCAGTTCCGAAATTCATAAAACATGTTGTTTAAATCAGATGATACTTAATGTTTATTGGCCTAAAAATATCTGAATAACATGTACCTAACCAGAAAAAGCAAAAAGCACTAAAGCATCTCCTTAAATTAGAAGACTGAGTTCAGCCATGTTAATCCATGGTAGCCTGGCCTTTTTTCTACCTCAGACAGTTACGATTATGTAAAATGAAGGTATTAATCCATTCTCACACTGCTCTAAAGAAATACCCGAGACTGGGAAATTTATAAAGAAAAAAGGTTTAATTGGTTCATGGTTCCACAGGCTGTACAGAAAACTTTATAACTTCTGCTTCTGGGGAGACCTCAGGAAGCTTACAAACATGGCGGAAGGCAAAGGAGAAGCGGCATATCACATGGCCAGAGCAGGAAGAAGAGAGAGGGGAGGTGCCACACACTTTTTGACAACCATATTTCACGAGTACTCACTCGTGATGACAGCACCAAGGAGGGATGGTGTTAAACTATGAGAAACTGCCCCCATGACCCAATCACCTCCTAGCAGTCCCACCACCCCGCCGCCAGCATTGGGGATTACTTCAACATGAGATTTAGGTGGTGTGGACACTGATCCAAACCATATCAATGAATGATAACTTTTAAAATGTTCTGCATAACTTCCATTGCAGGGTAGAGTGGTTTCTTGGTGTAAAAGGTATTCCCGGAACATAAACAAAGCAAATGAAAATATTGACAAGAAAAAGAGCCCTGGAGGTAGAGGAGGAGCCTGCCTCTGTTCCTGTTATTCTCTCCTGTATTTGGGTGAAGTGGCTGCCTGGGCCTTGGACGTCTGCAATGATTAACAAAATGAAAGCACAATTCTCTCTCAGTTAAAAAAGAGGTAAGATTTGAAACCTTGGATGTCCTTAGACAAAAAAGTAAGAAGGTTATTTCCCTCCTCCTGTATTATTTTGTATTATTTGCTTTGCTCTATTCCTTTTAGAAAGCTAATTCCATTCCATTCCTTTTTTTCCTTTTCTTTTCTTTTCTTTTTTTTTTTTTGACATGTTTTGGCTCTGTTGTCCAATCTGGAGTGCAGTGGTGCAAACTTGGCTCACCATAACCTTTGCCTCCTGGGTTCAAACCATCGTCTCACCTCAGCTTCCTGAGTAGCTGGCACTACAGGTGTAAACCATCATACCCAGCTAATTTTTGTATTTTGTAGAGACAGAGTTTCGCCATGTTGCCCAGGCTGGTCTTGAATTCCTGAGCTTAAACAATCCGCCCTCCTTGACCTCTCAAAGTGCCGGGATTACAGGCGTGAGCCATCATACCCAGCCGCATTCTAATTCTTGATTCCTTTTACGTGATCTAACTGAAAAAAATTTTTTTTTGTCTTTTGTCAAATTGTTCCCTGAACTCTAAAATTTCACAATGCCATGCCCTGGCAAAATTCTATTTTCATCTCTGTTTTGGGTACTTGATGGCCTCTTCCTATTTTGAAATTCAGTCCTGCAGTTCAGAAAAATGTTCTGGATATTTTTAGCAATGACTTCTTCCCTCACTATTTCTCTCTGTTCTTTCTTTCTGGAATTCTAATTATAGGATGCTGACCTTCTGGTCTGGTTCTCTCGTTTTCTTCTCTGTCTTATTTTCCAACCCTTTTTCTTTCTATCCAAGTTTTTGGTAGCTCTCTTCAACATTATCTTCCAATCCTTCCAGTAAAATTTTCATTTGTTCCATAATATTTTAAGTTCCAAAGCTGCTTTTCTCTAAATACTCCTTTTTTCTTTCTAAAAGTAGCATCTGTTATTTTCGATTCTCGTATCTCTGCCTACATTTATTACAGCTTCTTTTTAAAGTTTTCTTGTTCCATTTTAAATTTTCCTCCAGATTTCTTCCCTGTCACTTGAGTATCTAGTTTTTATACTAGAGTATTTTATTTAGATGTCTGGTGATCCTTAGTTACCTTTTTATCCATCAGAATAATTAGATCATGTCGCAGTCACAAAGAGAGTAGACATTTCAATAGTGTAAAATAACCATGTTCTTTTTTTGGTCATGGTATGTGTCCTTCATGGATTGGCCAGAGAATTGGTCTGATCACCTTCACTCAAGCTCCAAGCTCCTGTCTATTTCATACTCTCTCATGTATGTTTGCTCAAAGAGGCAGGGAAAGGAGAGCATGCCCTGGCTTTTAAAGTTTCTTTCCTGAAGTGACATACAAGACTTCCCTTCACACCTAAATTAGCCAGAGCAGGTCAAATGGCTGTGTCTGAGTCCCCTGGGGGGGGGGGGGGGGGATTATACTCCTTTCTTAGGGAGGGACACAGAATATTCATGAATAATACCATAGTCTGCCACATCTGCTCATATTATACAATGAGGCATTGAAACACCAATTGCAAGCTGGCACAAGGGGTGAAAATGAGGGGGCTTATTGAATGTGGGCTTCCTTATAGGGTGATCTGACTGGACTGTTTCATTGAAGAAACCTCTGATGTCTTGGGCTGGTTCAATTCACTAGAGACAATTCTTCAAATCTCTCCTGAAGGTTTCAATATTCTGAAATCCATGCTTCAATATCCTGGAGGCTGAGTGAAGAAAAGAAGGCTGGGAGCAATGTCTCAGCATTCAGAATGTAAACTTTACTTGATCCTATGTTTTGTTTTGGTCTTGTAGCTTATTCTCTCACCTGACTGTTGCCCTGGTCAACAGATTCTTTCTACATTATCCTCATAAGGAAATAAACCTCAACAATCTCTGGGGTGAAGAATCAGTGGGAACGTCAATGGATTCTTAATCAGACCTTTAAGGAGTCCTCTGGTCTAACACACCACTCTCCTTTTCCTTCCAGAGGTATTTGTTTTCAGCAACTCCTTTTGAGGGATTGCAGTGTGCTAGTTTGCTAGGACTGTCATATCAAAGTACCAGAGACTGGGTGGCGAAAACAACAGAAATTCGTTTGCTTACAATTCTGGAGGCTGGATGTATAAGATCAAGATGTCCATAGGGTTGGCTTCATTCTGAGGCTTCTCTCCTTAGCTTGTAGATGGTGCCTTTTCCCTGTGTGTTCACATGGTCTTTCCTCTGTGGGAGTCTGTCCTAATCTCCTCTTCTTCTAAGCACACCAGTCAAATTGAATTAGGGCCCACCTTAATGATCTCATTTTAATTTAATTACGTCTTTATAGTCACATTCTGAGGTACTGGAGTTAGGATAAATACAGTCACATTCTGAGGTACTGGGGTTAGGACAGCAACGTATAAATTTTGGGAAAATGCAATTCATCTCATAATAAGTAACATAAAACCAGGCTATTCTGGTCTTCTCAGTGCTAGCCTTAATTTAGCTTTCTGGATTTAAGTCCACTCAACCAGCACCTTCCACTAGCCAAAATGTAGCTCCATTAACTCTTCTCATAGAGTCTGTATCCTGAAGGGTTCATATCTTTCTACATTTGTCTTGATTATTCTCATTTTTGTGTTGTTTTGGAAGTCAGCAAAAGTAGGTGAAAAAAATATTTTTGCGGTAAGCAGCTAGTTTATATAGAAGAAAAATGATTACTTATTTGCTTTGCTTTATTCTAATCAGCAAAAGTAAGAGTGCTGACTGCTGAAATAAACAAGAAAAGAAAGAGAAAGAAAGAAAAAAAGAAGAAGAAAGAAAGAAGAAGGAAAGAAAGGAAGGAAGGAAGGAAGGAAGGAAGGAAGGAAGGAAGGAAGGAAGGAAGGATGGAACAGAAGGAAAAGAAAGAGACAGAAAGGAAGGACTGACCTAATATTTTTTCCAAATTATTGGGAACTCTTCCTAAAGCTAATTTTTATGACTGTATAAGTGAACCTTCTAACAAAAGTCTATCATGTTCTATTGACACGGCATCCTCATCTGAGGTAAATACCCAGAGCTTGTTGTCTTGTGCCAATAAAATTTAGGACACGGACACATACAAGGAGTTTAGGAGTGCAGGTTCAATAGGCAGAAGAAAGAGAAAGGAGAACAGCCATCTCTCTAGTGAGAGAGAGGTGCTTCCTAAAGGAAAAGACCAGCCAGCAGCAGATGTGCCGGATTTTGCAAGCAAGCTTGGGGAGGCAGTGTCTGATTTAGTGTGGACCACAGATTGCAGGTGTGATGTTTACATAGCATGGGGCGAAGGATGGCCACCCAATCCTAATCTTACTATGCAAATGAGCTTTCCACTTGACTAGCGCCATCCTGTCTGCTCCTTACTGAACACGTGGCTGACAAACAGCAGGGAAGATGGAACCACCGTTTTGAACATGACTGGCACAAGTGCTGGCATCAATGTCTGCAGCTCGATTTTACAGACTGCTCTTTGTTAGAAAAGAAAGTTACTTGGGACTGCTTTTCATTAAAAGGAAAATCTTGCCAAGGACTTCTGTACCCTTACTATCTGCCTAAGTAATTTCTCTTTAACTCCTATATCACCATTTATCTATTTGACCTATGGTAGTATTTCTAAGTTTTCAAAAAAAAAAAAAAAAAAAAAAAAAACACACAAGAAA
>NW_016806263.1:1645662-1726872 GCF_001698545.2 Rhinopithecus bieti
CTCACTGCAAGCTCCGCCTCCCGGGTTTACGTCATTCTCCTGCCTCAGCCTCCCAAGTAGCTGGGACTACAGGCGCCCGCCACCTCGCCTGGCTAGTTTTTTTGTATTTTTTAGTAGAGACGGGGCTTCACCGTGTTAGCCAGGATGGTCTCGATCTCCTGACCTCGTGATCCGCCCGTCTCGGCCTCCCAAAGTGCTGGGATTACAGGCTTGAGCCACCGCGCCCGGCTAAAGTGATTGATTAGTAAGTTTCATAAATATTTGTTAAAGTGCTACAGCGAGAACAAAATTAAGAAATAAAAATGTAAATGTGGGTAGGTGATACCTGGGTAGTTTCCAGGGCATACTCCAAGAGGAACTGGAATTTCCCCCCGGGCTTCCAGAAATCATGTCTTGCTTGTCAGTCTGGTATTGTCTAACTGGTGAATGTATGCATCTTACCATTCGAAGACGAACACTTTGATCTCATTTAAAAAAGACAACAAAGACAAGAAGCCTCCGTTTGAATCAAGGCTAAAGGAGAGGACTTTCAACCTAAAGCAGGCCTCTACCTTCTCAGTCATTCTCTTGATGGTTACTAAACTGTTACAGGAAAGAGGTCCTGATCCAGACTTCAAGAGAGGGTCCTTGGATCTCACACAAGAAAGAATTCAGGGCGAGTTTACAGTGCAAAGCAAAAGCAAATTTATTAAGAAAATAAAGTGGTGAAAGAACAGCTACTCCATAGACAGAGTAGGGTGTTCCCAAAAGTAAGAGGAGGATCCACAAGATTAGGATTATAAGAGGGACGTGGATCCTCCCAAAATGTAGATGTAGCTAAATGATAACCAGACATTGTTCCCTGTCTTACCTTTTTTAATCTCTTGCTGCTCAGGAGTCATAAAGCCAGAGGGCACAAGATTTATGACTTCCCCAATTGCTTCTTTAGATAACATCACTATTGTAGAACTTAAGATTTGTCTTTTGAGATGTTTGTCAGACTTTTGCACTGTGGGCACCAACGGACTCCATCCAGACCCAGGATTTATGACTCAGTCGGTCCTATGGCCCCACCCAGAGGCAGACTCAGTACATGAGAACTGTTTTCAACATTTTTTTTTGAGGCAGAGTCTCACTTTGTCACCAGGCTGGAGTGCAGTGGTGCAATCTCAGCACACTGCATCCTCACTGCACCAACTCTCCATATAATAATAAAGCCTGATGACATAGTCGATACACTAATACTTTTTGAGTTCCTACTCTTTGCCAGGCTTCAGGCTAGGCATTACAGTAAAACTATGAAAATGATGATTAACTCTGGGTGGTAGAGTTAGAAATCATGTTCACATTTTTCTTTCTCTTTTCCGAATATTTCCCAAATTTTGTTTTGTAATTAGATACAAAGTTATAAAAAATTTTTCTAAATCAACCTTACCTACAACATTACAACAAACATTTTAATAAACATTTTCCGTAATTTTATGTGACATGAATTCCCAAATTCTTCTCTCTATTCTCTGAAAAGCCCAAGACCTACAAAAATAAGACATGTCATTTCAACAGAAGTGGAAGAGCACATTTTGAATGTTTCGGGAGTTGGGTGGGATATGTCGAGTTGACATTAATTATCTGGTACTGAAAGTAAATAGCCTGAGTTTTTTATGAATCTTTTGCATTTTTAAGCTGACGAAAGGGGATTCTTGGGAACTTCCCGCTGACCTCAGATTACCTGACAGAAGGAACTTAAAAGTTTCCCAGTGTGGTCTTTGATAAGGACACCACAGACATCAAGAACACAGAGCTTGACTTCAGAGTTTGGGACCAACTTCCACACATCCTGACATTCTTTATCCCAACCTAGAATCTGTTACCCAAAGATTATGTTCATTTATTTTTCTTTGCCACTAGTTTCTTTAGAATATCTTTCTTCACTGACTATACTGGTCTTCAATTCAGAAAGAAAATTTGGTACACTGTCATTCTAATGTGGGCAAAGTATTTTAGAGTTTTATTCCTTTACCCAAAATATATGTGCTTTGATTTTTGTTTCTGTTGGCCCAAATGAGTATATTTTATTACATCTCTCTGGCAAAAAAACACTTTTGACTGAATTCAAACAAGGTCAACCTGAAGGTTAATTGAAATGTGGACACTTTTATGGAACTTCCCCCAGTTGCTTATACATTCCTGCCAAGCCAAGATAAAGAGTGAGATGTAAGGATAAATTGACTCCAAACTATGAGTCTGGCAATGATGGTGATCCCAGGCCAAGTCACACCCATGGTGGCAGTGTATAATATAATTGAACGTGGTGTAAGTAAGGAGATCAGAAGCAAGAAGTCAGGAGAGTTAACAGCATTAACTCTTCAAACAGCATTAACCCTTTAAACAGTGTTCCAGACTTGGTCTTGGGACAAACAAAAATATAGCAAGGACTTCCAGGAATTCACAGGATTCACCAATTTCAAGGATATCATAGGTCTTCATTAGAGAATTGCTTGAGTTAAGCCACCCTGACTGGGGTGGGGGAGGTGGTTATCATTGCTATAAACTGCTAGAGGCTAACAGGGTGTGGTATCGAATGGCATGTGGTGAGAAAGGGGAGGCCCAGGACACTTTGGTCTCTTGATTCTGTACATCAAGAGGTTGCCTTCCTTGATTCTAATGTGCATCTACCTAATTTTCTCTTTTATAGAGTCTGTCAGATCCCCAAGCTACTGCTAATCTCCCTAAAGCAGCATTCCCTACCATGTGTATTTGCTGGTAGATGATTTGTTGACTCCATTGTTTGGGGATCATAAAATTTTAGAACAAAAAAAATTGTAGAAGTCATCTTGGCCAGGTGTGATGGCTCATACTGTAATCCTGGCACTTTGGGAGGTGGAGGTTGGATGATCTTTTGAAGCCAGGAGTTCAAGACCAGCTTGGACAACATAGCAGGATCCTGTCTGTACAAAAAACAAAAAATTAGCTGGGCATGGTGGCATGCACCTGTGGTTCCAGCTGCTCAGGAGGCTGAGGTGAGAGGATCACTTGAGCCTGGAAGGCTAAGGCTGCAATGAACCACGATTGTGCCACCGCACTCCAGCCTGGGCACAGAGTAAGACTGTTTCAGATAAACAACAACAAAAGAAATCATCTTCTCTACCTTCCTCATCAGATGAGAAAATTGAAGGCTGGAGAAATAAAGTGACTTGTCCAAGTCCATACAGCAGGTCCTGTCCACCTTACCTCATTGCCTTCCACAAGGAAAGCTCCACTTCTCTGTGTCCATGCAGGGATGCTTACAGCATCAGACCCATTCTCCTAAACAGCTGGACATAGCCCTACCACTGAGGAGATGGCCCATGGAAGAGCGAGGAAAGTCAGTGGCCCAGGAGAGCCCTCATGGCTCCACTGGAAGGGCTGGGAACTAGTGATAGAGAGTAGGCCTGCCCTAAGAAGGGATAACTTGGCTGATCTCCTCGTAACAAAATGTGCTTCAGGGAGACATCTAAGGAGGCAACAGAGGCTTGCATGGAAGGAAGAGGCTGCCTTGCCCTTTTTCCCTCCAAGCTTTGAGGAATGCCCTAATTTCCCAGACTCATCTGAAGATATGAATAATTCAGGGACCTGATGAAAACTAGTGAGGAAAAGAATCACTGAGAGTTTTCTGTGCTTGTGTCCTCACTGCACCAACCCTCCATATACCAGTGTCCTGGTCTCCAAGGTTTCAGGGGTTAACAAGGGGTACATAACAGCGAGATGAGATGAAACAACCAGAGAGGATAAGAAGGAATGAGGGTCAGCCTGTCAGCCTGCGCCTCTCTTTTCTAGTAGCCCAAGATGAATTCATTCATTCCCCCATTTATCTACCCATAATTATGTATCGAGGACTTGCTGTGTGCCAGGAAAACAGGAATTAATGATTACTGCAACGAAATAGCTAGTGTCTGCTGAGAGTGTGTTCTGTGCTTGATATGCTATTAATCACTTTCATTTCATTACTGCATTTGATCCTCTCAGTGACTCTATGGGTGATTTCTACTATTAGCACCATTTTACCACTGAAGACACTGAGCTTTAAAGAGATTATATCCCACAGCTGGTAAGAGAGGTGGCTGGAATTTGAAGCTAGATGGTCAAGACATGAGCCTACATCTTTAGCTACTGTCCCTACCTGTAAGGAAGTCACAGTCCAGTAAAGGGTACAGACATGTTGATCAATAATTTCCATTTCTTCATTCATGGAGACATGCAGTGGGCACTTATTGAACACCTACTATGTACGTGCCAGGAAGTGTGCCAGGCTCCAAGGATACAAATCTGAGAGGCCAGGAACCCAGAGTCTGAGGGACCAGAGACCAGCTCTCTTCTCCAGCCCCACAGGCCTCCATCCACATCACTGCATTTGCTGCTCCTTTGACTTCCTCCCTGACTAGACCCACAGCTGCTTGATACCAAGGCTGTGTCCCACACACTTCCAAGTCCACAGTCCCAAGCACAATGCTGGGCATGAAGAAAGTACCCAGTAAATATTTATTGTATAAAGTCTAGCCAGGGCTTGAAAAAGGCCCAGCAACAAGAAGACAATTTCTGGTTCACCAGGTCACTGCCTTGTATGACCCGAGGAAACAGCGTCCCCTGTGTAGTCCCAAGAAAGGTTGACGATGCTCCCGTGTGAAGTGCTCCCTGGATGTTCCCACGGGAGCTCGAGGTTCTGCAGCTGGCTCCCTTGATCCTGGAATCGAATGCAAACTTGGGTCTTACCCTTATCGGACAGTAACATTGATTTCTACAATCATGAAATATTAGAACTGGGTGAAAGAGATGAGTCTTGAAGCCAGCCAGACTTGGGTGACCTGAATCCCAGCTCTGGCCCAAACTGTGACTTTGTTTACGTCACTTAACTTCTCAGAGCTTCAGTTTCTTTATCTATAAAATGATGAGGATCATGGTGAGGATAAATTGGTGGGATGGTTATTTCAATGTGTCGATTTGGCTGGGCAACGTACTCAGATATGTGGTCAAACATTATTCTGGATGTTTCTGGGAGAGAGCTTCTTGGTGATGAGATTTAACATTTCGATCGGTGGACTTTGAGTAAGGCAGTTTGGCCTCTATAATGAGGTAAGCCCCATTCAATCAGTTAAGGGCCTCAATAGCAGGAAAGAATGACCTTCTGAGCGGGAGGAAGCTGCCGGTAGATGGTCCTCAGACATGAATTCCAATATCAGTTCCTCCTTGGATCTGCAGACTTTAGATTTGCCAGCTTTTATAATCACATGTACCAAATTCCTTAAAATAAGTGTATCTCTCTCTGTCTCTGTCTCTGCATCTCTTTCTCTCTCTCTTTCTACACACACACACACACACACACCCCATTGGTTCTGTTTCTCTGGAGAACACAGACTAACACAAATGACATAATCATGAAAAGTCCCATAGCAGGGTGTGGTGGCTCACGCCTGTAATCCTAGCACTGTGGGAGGCCAAGGCAGGCAGACTGCTTGAACCCAGGAGTTCCAGACCAGCCTGGTCAACATGATAAAACCCTGTCTCTACAAAATACATACAAAAATTAGCAGTGGTGCATGCCTGTAATCCCAGCTACTCGGGAGGCTGAGGTGGGAGAAGCACCTGAGCCAGGGAGATGGAGGCTGCAGGGAGCCATGATTGCACCACTGCAGTCTAGCCTGGGTGACAGAGAGAGACCCTGTCTCAAAAAAAAAAAAAAAAAGAGAAAAGTTCTGGACAGAGAACAGGAACTCAAATGATACTAGTTTCATTCCTTCTTCCCCAGAGAACTTCAGCCTCTTTACTCTACAGGTAAGAAGATGGTGGCCCAATAGGTACCAGAACTTTCCACTGTGCCAGTGTCACCTGGCAAAGCTCTGAGAAGATGCAGCAGACAATTAGCTTTGAGCATCACTGCTTATTGCACAGAACAGCTGCTCCATACCTGAAGGGACCATTTCTTTTCCCAGAAAGAATCCTTGTTGGAATTTCAGAGATTATCTGGTTTAAAAATCACAGTGTTACATTGGTGGGAGTGTAAATGAGTTCCACCATTGTGGAAGACAGTGTGGCAATTCCTCAAGGATCTAGAACCAGAAATACCATTTGACCCAGCCATCCCATTACTGGGTATATACCCACAGGAGTATAAATCATTCTACTATAAAGACACATGCTCACATATGCTTATTGTACCACTATTTACAATAACAAAGACTTGGAGCCAACCCAAATGCCCATCAATGATAGACTGGATAAAGAAAATGTGGCACATATACACCATGAAATACTATGCAGCCATAAAAAGGAATGTGTTCATGTCCTTTGCAGGGACATGGATGAAGCTAAAAATCTTTATTCTCAGCAAACTAACACAGGAACAGAAAATCAAACACCACATGTTCTCACTCACAAGTGGGAGGTGAACAATAAGACAGAGAGATGAATATCACACACCGGGGCCTGTCGGGGAGATGGAGGGAAAGGGAAGGGATAGCGTTAGGAGAAATACCTAATACATGTGAGGCTTAAAACCTAGATGACAGGTTGATAGGTGCAGCAAACCACCATGGCACATGTATTGCTATGTAACAAACCTGCACATTCTGCACATGTATCCCAGAAATTAAAGTAAAATAAAATAAATAAAAATAAAAATCACACTGTTGGCCTAAGGACCACATACGAATATGCTGCAGCATTTTGGAGATTTTTCTTTTACCTCATACAATTTTGAAAAATTAACTTAAGATTTGAAAGATGTCATGTGAAAGTCTAGATTCCTGGCTTTTCTGGAGGGGCTGGAAGATCCGATGACCTGAGGCCTGGACATCTGCCTAGTGACACTGAGTTGAAGCCAAGAGGCCACTGCCACTAGAGACAGGACCCAGGTCGTGGGGCCATTTTACTCATTTGTGTTACCTGCCACCCCCTGTAGACATTGGAGCCAGTGACTCTTCCAGTTGTCCAGCTGTTTTCACTTAGAGATGAGGAAACAGAGGCCCAGAGAGGTCCAGTGTTCTTGCACAGGGCAGTGTAGCTGGGATTGGCCAAGTTGGCTCTAAAACTCCAGTTCTTGCCTCTCTGGTGCCTGAGGATATGCTACATGGCAAATGAGCACAAACACTTTTATTGATGAGTTAGGTGATTCCAAAGGTCTTTTGTTTCCCCATACAGCTTGTTCACTTTAGCAGTCAGATCAAGTTTAGTGTTACAAATGCATACAGCCCTTAAAAGTTTTTAATTAACTCACTTTATTTATCCCTGTCATTATGAACAAAATTCTGGGGTCAGACAAAACTTGGTCTCAGTCGGGCTTTGCCTTTACCAGCTACCGAACCTAGGGCAAGTTTCTCACCTTTTAAATACCAGTTGTTTATATTGCATAGCACAGTGGGGCAGATTAAATGAAATATTTCATGTAAAGTACTCACTATAGTGTCTGGAATGCAGTAAGCACTCAACAAATATTGTTGAATTAGATGTCAGAGGAATTAAAATCAATATGGCAAAATAGCAATGTAGCTAAGTGATATTGCATCTGCAAATATATGAGTCCACGGTGATCCCACTGATTTAAACCTAACACTACACTGTTTTCCTCATCTTCCCCCCTTTTGTACATATGTCGTCTATGTGCTCATTTGATCTTGAAACCACCTTTGCAAAGATGATGACAGTGAGAGAGGCCTGGCATGGCTGACTCCATCTTGCCTTAAGCCTCCCAGGCTGGCTGTCCTTACCCACTCCTGGGCACAGGCCAAGCTAGCTGTGGGAGGAATTTAGTTTACAGTTTAACTTTGGAAGCAAGGATGATACTAGTGCCTCCCTGAAATGAACTCCTGCCCCCTTGCCCAGAGACCAAAACTGCCTTTTTAAGACGAATGAAAAGCCACAAGATTTGGATTATAAGAGGAACATGCATCCTTCTAAAATGTAGGTGTAGCTAAATGATAACCAGCCATTGTTCCCCGTCTTACCTTTTTATAACCTCTTGCTGCTCAGGAGTCATGGACCCAGAGGGCACAAGATCTGTGACTTTCCCAACTGCTCCTATAGATAACATCGCAATTGGAGAACCTAAGATTGGTCTTTTGGGATGTTTGTCAGACTTTTGCATTCTGGACATCAGTTGACTACATCCAGACCCAGGATTCATGACTCAATCCATCCTGGGAGTGGTGGCTCACACCTGGAGTCCCATTACTTTGGGAGGTCAAGGCAGGAGCACTGTTTGAGGCTAGTTGTTCTAAATCAGCCTGGGCAACTTAGCAAGATCCCAACTCCAAGGAAAAAGTTTTCTAAAAAAACTAACCAGGCCGAGCTATTAGGGAGGCTGAGGTGGGAGGATTGCTTGAACCCAGGAGTTTGAGGCTACAGCGAACTATGATCTTGCCACTGCACTCCAGCCTGGGTGACCAACCGAGACTCTGTCTCAAAACAACCAAACAAACCCTGAAGTCCATGGAATATGTAACCTGCCCAAAGTCACAGCTAGAAAATAGCAAAGAAAGCCTCCATCAGCTGGTTTCCCTCTCCTTCATTCTTGCACTCAGGCACCCACCAGCACAACTGTCTCCAGCTGAGGCTCATCAATGGCTTACCTTTTCAGAGCATATTTGTCTTGATCTCCTGGTGGACTTTGATGCTGTGCCTCCCTCTCTCTTTGTGGAAAGAAACATCTTCACAACTGGTTTCCTCAGCATTTTATACTCTAATTCACCTGCTATCTTTCCTATGATCTTTCTACCATTCCCTAAAACTGGGCAGTCCCTCAAGATTATGGTTTCTGCCTCCAATTTCTTTCTTCAAGTTGTTCTCCAACAATCTCATCTACTCTTACTTCTTCAAAGCTCTTCTCCCAGGTCTGGTTTTAACTTCCCACCTCCCTACTGGGCCTCCCCAGCACACCCAGCACCAATTTCTCCCTCCACCCCTCCAAGAAGGTATCTTCTCCTCACTCTGTCACCCCAGTTGAAAGCACTGCCAATGCCCTGTACCTAGAACTCACTGGTACTCCTGCACTGCCTCTCATAGCCTCTGCCTTCCCTGCCTCCCACTTGGCTCTCTGAGGCACCTCTGTTGGTCCAGGCCATCCTCTGCTTTCATTCCTTCCAATCCACAGCAGAGTCCACACAGCTGTGCAGAAGGGGATTATGACTGCCCCCATCTTATGTCATCAGTTATTCTCTCCCCAAATGCTTGTTATATGAAAGTAAGCACAAATTAAAGCAATGCAGGCTTGCCACCTAGTGCATTTACTGATAAATCCTGGGGTTTTAGCAGCAAGCAACACAGATACTTCCTCCCTCATGGACCTTATGCAATGTTCACTATGTAGTTTACTTAGGATAAGCTTATTAATTCATCCAACAAATGTTTACTGAACACCTAATGTGTGCTAGCACTTTTCTAGGTACCAGGAATATGGCAATGGATAAAAAAAAAAAAAAAAAAAAAAAAAAGTCCTTGCCCTCTTAGAGCTTACACTCTAATGAAAGGAGATAGAAAATAAACACGGAGGGCCGGGCGCGGTGGCTCAAGCCTGTAATCCCAGCACTTTGGGAGGCCGAGACGGGCGGATCATGAGGTCAGGAGATCGAGACCATCCTGGCTAATACGGTGAAACCCCGTCTCTACCTAAAAAATACAAAAAACTAGCCGGGCGACGAGGCGGGCGCCTGTAGTCCCAGCTACTCGGGAGGCTGAGACAGGAGAATGGCGTGAACCCGGGAGGCGGAGCTTGCAGCGAGCTGAGAGCCGGCCACTGCACTCCAGCCTGGGCGGGGGAGCAAGACTCCGTCTCAAAAAAAAAAAAAAGAAAAAAGAAAATAAACACGGAGGTGCCTAAATAATATGTCTCGTGATCCTACATGCAATGAGAGGCAGCCCGTGTAGAGTTCGGAGCAGGAAGTTCACAGCCAGACCTCCTGTATTGAAGCCAGGCTCCACCCAACACTAGCTCTGGAACTTGGATCAATATACACAGCTTTTCTGTGCTTTATTTTAGTTGTCTGTAAAATGCAAATAACAGTAAGGTCTACCTCATGGGGATTTTTGTGAGAATTGAGTGAGATATATTAGAACTGTACCTAGCACATAGAAGCACCATGAAAGCTTTAAGTTAAATATGGAGAAAAATAATGCAGATAAAGGGCAGAGGCTTTAAGGAGCATGGAGGGGTACCATGTATGTAGGGTGGTCAAGGAAGACTTCATGGAGAGGAAGACATTTAAGTCAAGACATGGGAAGGGAGACTGTCATGCGGCTATCTGGGAAGCATTCCAGATGGAGGGAAGAGGCTGTGGAAGACCCCAAATGGGGACAAGGGATTAGTGAGGAGGCCAGTGAGGCTGGAGAGGCTGGGCCAAGGAGAGAAGGAAGGATAAAGTCAGAGGGGTGTAGAATGGATGGGAGAGGAGCTCCTCAGAGGGCTGTGTAATCCATGAAATTGGCTTTTGCTGCAAGTGCACTGAGAGCTCTTGGAGAGTGTTGGTGGGGAGTGGTGGGGTCTACTTTGTGTTCCAAAAGGCCACTCCAGCTGCTCAAGGGAGAAGCACCATGAGGAAGTGGAAACAGGAAACTGATCAAGCACACTTTTGCAAGAGTCTGGGTGCGGATATTGGGGTCCCTATCAGCGTGGTGATTCACAGGCAGGTTCTAGGTATAGTTTGAAGGTTGAGCCAGCTGACCTTTCTGTTGGGTTGGTCATGGGGTTGAGAGGGGTTGAGCAGCATAACAGAGAAGTACTGGATGCTATGAAGGCATGAAGACCTTCTGGGAGGGGACTGGAGAAGGCAGACAGTGGGAGGGACCCCAGGGCAGGAATGAGTAAGGAAGAGCAGTTGAAATGTGGGGTCTGAGATGGCCATCCCATTATTAGTGTTCATGTTTGATCCATTGAATTCTAAAAGTGTGCCAAACAAGGGCAAAGCTAAGCCCACGGATGCTCTGCTGCTCTGCCGTCCGTGGGCAATGGGCTGCTCAGGTCCTTTCTGAGTTGGGGGAAGGGTCATACCAAGGGGACTGCCTCCTCTGCTGGCTCTGGTATGCTTTGCTGCTATTTTCTAAGTATTCTGGTATTGTACTTACCTCAAATATTTGTCCTAGCTTTCCTGTAAATATTCAGTTTTTATAAGGGCATTTTATACAGATTTATAAAAATTTTGTTTTTCAAATACCACATGTTCTCACTTATAAGTGGAGCTAAATGATGAGAACTTGTGGACACAAAGAGGGGAACAGAAGACACTGGGGTCTACCTGAGGGTGGAGGGTAGGAGGAGGGAAAGAAGCAGAAAAAATAACTATTGGGTACTAGGCTTAGTACCTGGATGATTAACTAATCTGTACAACAAACCCCCACGACATTAGTTTACCTATATAGCAAACCTGCACATGTACCCCTGAACCTAAAATAAAAGTTTTTTTAAAAAATTCCATTTTTGGCCTATGTTCAAAAAAGATAATTGAAAAGTCATATCATTATCTTCATCATTACACTCATAATCCACCTTTGTCCTACATTTTCTCCCAAATTTTCCCATGCTTTATCTGATTAGATGTCACCTCCTCTGTGAGGTCAGTAAGGCATTATTCCCGTTTCATACAAGAGAAAACTGAGGCTTAGAAACGTGATGCAACTTGCCTGCTCTAGGACTCAGCCAGAATGTTTTCCCATGAATCCAAGCCTCTTGTCACTTGAAAAATATGCCCTGTATGACCAGGAACCTTGGATAATATAGAAACAAAACTAGAGACCACCATAACATTTCTTTATGTCTTACATACTGTTTTTCTAATTTCTCCTAATAATAATGGCTATTTATTGCGTCCTTCCCCCATGTCAGGTATTGCATTAATTGCAATGAGTATACCAGGCCATTTAATATCCACAACATCTCTATGAAGTAAGTGTCATTATTAATTATATTTTACATGTAAGCTCTCGGAGATGTAGACAGGATATAAAAGTTGCCTGTGGTTCCTGACCTATTACATAAACACCAAAGCTAGGATTTGAAGCTAGGTCTACAGTCCTCACAATGTTTTCTCAGCACCCCAGACTGTGGCTTTCTCTTCCTATCTGGACATCTGAACCTATCACCACCCTGACTCCTAGATGGTGTGGCTGGGGGCACGTCTCTCTCAGAAAGCTGCTGCACTTTCTCCTTCCAAATAGACAACTTCTAATACCAATTGAAGGTGATCTTTTGCAAGCTTGTATTGACTCCTAGGACTTTTTGGTTTTGTGTCTACCCTGTGCTCTGAGATGTGTTATTGTGTCGGGTTGCTGAGTATATAGGTACTGTCTTCACTTTACAGGTGAGGAAAATAAAGCTCACCTAATTGCTGGCTGGAAAATCTCCCTTAACTAAGCAACAGAAGACTCACATTTAAAATCCAGATTTGTTTACTATCTGTGTGACATTGGACAGGTCGCTCTAAATCTCTGGGACTCTAGTTTCTCATCCATAAAATGGGAACACTCCACCGGCACAGTGGCTCACACTTGTAATCCCAGCAATTTGGGAGGCCGAGGCAGGAGGATCAGTTGAAGCAAGGAGTTCTAGACCAGTCTGGCCAACATATTTAGCCACAGGCAGGAGGATTGCTTGAGGCAAGGAGTTCTAGACCAGGTTTTGTTTCTACAAAAATTAAAATTAAAATAGCCGGGCATGATGGCGTGGGCCTGTAGTCCCAGCTACTCAGGAGTCTGAGATGGGAGGATCGCTCCAGCCAGAAGTTCAAGGTTACAGCGAGCTATTATCATGTCATCACTCCAGCCTGGGTGATGGAGGAAGACCTTGTCTCTAAAAAATAAATAAATAAACAAACAAAACAAAATAGGAACATTAATTCTAGTCACAGAATTCTTCTGGGAACCTAATGACATCATGCACGTAAAAGCCCACCAGCAACTGTGCGGTGCTCTATACACACTTATTGACTCTTATGTGTTGACTCTACCGTGATTAACAATTAGGCTCTGGAATCAGACTCTCCAGATGCAAATCCAAGCTCCACAAGTTCACATCCATGTCCCTGGGCACTTTACTGAATCTCTGTAAACCTTGTTCCTCTTCTGTTCCCTTTTTAAAGGGAATTGTAATAGCAGCCACCTCTTAGGAGTGCGATGAAGATTAAGGGAGAAATGATTGTGTCAAAAGTTGTCAGCACACACCACCTAGTGATGAACAAATATCTGTCCTTGTTGCAGTTATTATCATTGTTTTGTTATTCTTCAAGGCCCTGAGTGGGACTCTATGAAAAGACATATTCCCTCTGGTGGTTTCATAATATGAAGTAGACAGAAGCTGCTGAATTGGGAGGGAGAAGGGAATGGAGCTAATGTGTTTTGAGCACCCACTCTGGGAGATGTCTGTGCCAGGTGGTTTTAACTCAGAATAACTGAACAGGAAAATCTCACACTAATTCTATGTTTTCTTTTTTAAATTTACTTTTTAAAATCTATCTTAATTGCTAAGTTTTCAAAGTTAACATTTTCATTTGTCACTGAGGACATTTCTAAGTCATCCAAAGAAGTCTTTTTTTGGTGGGGATGGAGGCTGTAAAGAAACATCTTGTTTAGAGAGTTTACAGGTCTGGGTGAGTTGTCTTCAGGCAGGTGAGTTCAAGAGACACTTGTGATCACAAGATCACAGTGTTCTTGTGATCGCTAAGCCTGGTGCAGATTCTTGGCCTTGACATTCATCTCCCATAAAGCTAATGACTACCTGCTATATATTTTTTTCTTTCACCAAGCTTTGTAAGTTGTATCTTTCTTGCATGTGGATATTATGGATTTAAAGAACCACTGAGCTTATCTTGGCTTGGATAAACATGGTAAGGAGTAGGATATCAGAATTTAGAATAACGTATTTCCTCTACTGTAAGTGACCTTTCATTGCTAGATGTGTCATCAATAAAAGTTTTTCAGAAGAAAAAATAAAAAAAACAGAAAATAATCACATCAATTTTAAGACACTCCCAATTTTTGAAATGGGATCATGTAAAATGAACAGGCTTCTTGGATTTGAAGAAATCAGGTAAGAGCTTGCCTTTGTGTGGCATTTCTAACTTTCCAGAATGCTCCTATACCCAAACCCCATTCACTTGGCTCACTTGCTCAGCAATACTTGCTGCCTCCTCCTATCTGGCTTTTGCTGAAAAGTAATCAGCAAAGAAATGAAACTCTGAAACACCATGCAGAAAAACTGACCAATTGCCCTTCCATATCAATCTGTAATATTTGCAGGACATCTAGTAACGAGTTTCCAGGTTATATGTCTGTAATGAGCCCAGGTCAGTGCTCTTAATGACACAGAAAATGGAAAAGCCTAGATCCCTTTTTCAAGTTGAAACTTGGCCTTGCTTCCCCTGATTTTCAAGGAAATCAGGTGACACCCATGTTACAACTCAAAAACATGGTTTTCTGCAAATGAAATTAAACATTAATGGTTTGTCTTATAAATCTCCCTGATATGACATTGAATACTTCAAAAACTCAAAGATATACTACAGCCTTGAAACCAAACACATTTTGGTTTGGTTTTAAATGAAACCAGATACATTTACCAGCATAATCAGGTATCAGGCCTCAGCTTGGGTCATAGCTTAACCTACTAAGGCTCAGAATTTTCTTTTGTTAATTAAGGGAAAGGCGTCTTTGAGTTACAAATATCTGAGGGGTCCCATTTCACTGAGTGGCACACCATTATAGTCACTGGGAGGGATAAATGCCTTGATACTAGAAGTCAATAATAAACCATGAGTTCCTGAGCTCCTCCTGAGTCCCAGGCACCATTTGCACATGAGATCTCCACAATAGGCCTGGGACAGAGGTGCCACTTTTTCTATTTTATGCATGAGGAAACAAACTCTGAGAAATGAAGTGATGTGCTCAGAGTCCCACAACTAGGTTATGGTTCTGACTCCAAGTAAGGATGACAAGTCATCCCACTTGCCTGAAACTGTGAGGGTTTCCCAGATGTTAGACTTTCAGCGCTAAAACCGGGACAGTTCTGGGGGTGCAAACTGGGACAAGTAGGCCATTGTCTATTCAAGGCCTGTGCTCCTTCTACCAGACAACTCTAGTTAAGGGGTTACATGGACTGCTGTGAGGTGGTCTGGTCATCCAACCAGTGTTTAAAACCTGGGAATTTCAAACACCTAGTTAAAAGTACACTTTCATGCTCCTCCTTTTAGCCGATTGTATCATGGCGGCCCACAGCTCCACATCATGGTTATGACCGAGATTGGTTTTCTTTTTTTTTATAAGACAGGTCTCACTCTATTGCCCAAGCCGGAGTGCAGTGGCACGATCTCAGCTCATTGCAACCTCCGCCTCCTGGGTTCAAGCAATTCTCCTGCCTCAACCTCCTGAGTAGCTGGGATTACAGGTGCCCACCAACACGCCCAGCTAATTTTTGTATTTTTAGTAGAGACAAGGTTTCACCATGTTGGCCAGGCTGGTCTTGAACTCCTGACCTTGGGTGATCCTCCCATCTCAGCCTCCCAAAGTGCTAGGATTACAGGTGTGAGCCACCACGCCTGGCTGGTTTTCTATATTTAATCATTATGTTGAGGATTTAGAAAAGATATTTATTCCTCATGGATTAATCACAGATGGGACAAAATGGCTTGTTCTTGAAATTCTGTGAAGGAGGTAGGAGACAATCAGATTGCAGCCCTCTGCATATGCCAAGAGACCATAAATTATCTGCCGATTTGATGAACAGCAAAGCACTTAGCAGAAATAAGGACATATCCATCCTATGACTGCAGATTTTATCAGACCAAACAGTTACTGCAATGGCCAGTCAATTCAGGACAGAAAAGTAATTTAGGAAGATGATTTTACAACTTTAACTGGAAAGAATGTCTTTTTTAAAAAATTACTTTATTTTCACTATCCTCAATCTCGATGGGAATGAGAAGAATGTCTTGACTGAAAAAGATACAATTGCCCCTGACAAAACAATGCAAACCTGGCTTCCCTTGACCAAGCAGAATAATCCAAAGATGATCGACATTGACAGATGGATCTGCACCAGAACTGTTGGGTACAGACCAGATGGAGATGGATGTGAAGTTCCAGACCCATTTGTTGTAGGATATGTCCTTGACTATAATTAATACTTCAAGGATTTGAATCACGTTTGTGTCATTAGCAAAACTGGAAAAGCAAAATACAAAGACAAAAATGAGGGTCAAGTTGAGTAGCAGAGTTTGGGAACATCTGGAGTCTCATTGACATCGCCAGTAAAAGTGTCAAATGTTACATTTCTGTGGTCATCTGCATAGTAGAGCTTTTTGCATGCATCTTCTGAGAATTTTATCTGTTGCGTGTTTTAGATATAACAGTTGCTGCCATCCTAAATTCATTGTTAGCACTAAGAACTAATAGATCATCAGTTCCCTTTGGATAGGTTGTTGTTCCACTTGTAAAAAAAAACCCCAAAAAAAAAAAAAAAAACAAAACAAATAAAATCTCTTTAAGAAACATTGAAAGAGAAGATATATTTGTTTATTATTTGGTATATTAATATTTATTTAGTCATGAATTTATGAACAGAAGTAATTAAATACAGTTAATTATTACACCACTTTAAAAACCAAAAAGCAGTCAGTTTTCTTATCCTACAGCATATAAGATGTTTTATTGTATTGTATAAACCACATTTCCTGGAATCATCTTAGCAGTGTTTCAACAGTATTAACTGAATTTTCTCATTTGTTGAGATTATTTCTGATGGGTTGGTCTCTTTCTATCGTTTCTTTAAATATATGTTAGTGTGTTTAAAAAACTTTTACACATTTAGAATTCTTCAATAAAAAATCCTTAAAGACTGCCTGTGTTTTGTTTTTTGTTTTTTGGGATTTTGTTTTTGAGACGGAGTTTTGCTTTTGTTGCCCTGGCTGGAGTGCAGTGCTGTGATCTCGGCTCACCACAACCTCTGCCTCCTGGGTTCAAATGATTCTCCTGCCCCAGCCTCCGAGTAGCTGGGATTACAGGCATGCACCATCACGCCTGGCTAATTTTGTATTTTTAGTAGAGACGGGGTTTCTCCTTATTGGTTAGGCGGGTCTCGAACTCCTGACCTCAGGTGATCCGGCCGCCTTGGCCTCCCAAAGTGCTATGATTAAGGCATGAGCCACTGCGCTCGGCCAAGACTGCCTTTTTAAAAATGAAGCAAGAAATAACCTTTAAAACACCATCTGTTGATAAGGTACATGCTGAATGGCAGGGACAAGATTAGGGTGAGATGAATGAGATGCTTAGGGTACTTGTGCAACCCTGAGAAAGACGTTTCCTTCGATTTTGTGCTCCCGAAGCCCCACTTGCTTACCACAGTCGTGAACCTGCTGAATAGAATGGACTTGGAAAATACCCTTTACCTGGCTCTGAAGTTTCATATTCCCTTCGAAATTTCTGATTCAAAACATACATGCGTACTCCCAATTTGGTGATAGTTCATGAAGAAAATGTCTTACTTGAGTTAAATTAAGAGGAAAACCCCATTTTCAAACACTCTATTATTTATGCAGTTTTCCATTTCACTCTACCAATATTTTTTCTTTCATACATAATTTATTCAGATAAAATATCTTCCCATCAGGTATTTTTTAAAACTATATACTGATCTTTTGATTCAATTAGGAGACTAGACTATATTTTAAACCAAAAAGACCACAAACATTTCCATCCCAAAACATTTTAAAGAGTGTATGTCTTAATTTCTAGAAATAACACAATTTTATCTATCTCCTTCAGATAATTTTTAAACACCTGGGAGAAGCCTTAGGAGGGATGTCGTCAAGAACACACCTAGCCTTTCAAACACAATAATTGTGAACCCAAACAGTGAAATCCCGAGAACCTCAGAGCTGAGAGACTTTCTTCTGAGGAAGCCACATGGTCTTCATACGAGCAAGTGTGTGTAGATGGATAATGATGATAATGATGATGATAATGGACATTGGTTGTACACTTGCTATGTGCCAAGGATAAAATGGTAAACATGTGTCTCAGCACACGAACTGTCTCTCCATTCTTACTTTCATCTAATGGAATAGCATTTTTAGGTGGCTCATGGCTGGACAGAATAAAACTTTCATTTTCTTACCTCTTCTCTGACTGGTAAAGTCACATGACTAATTTCTACTCAATGAGGTATTACTACAGGTGTCCTATGGCAGCTTTCTGGAAAATTCCTTAAATGACAGTGCAAAGTTAGTTACTCTTTGGTTCTTTGTCATGCTTTTTCCTCCCTTCCATTACTTGGAGCCTTGGTTTGATGACTGGAAAGCCATCTTGGGCTATGAAAATTAAAGGATGATTTTTAGTGATAAGGAAGACAGCCAGTATTCTGAGGATCTTACAGAACAGAGCTGTCCTACAGGTCCCAGACAATTGGCCTCTGGGCTTTTCCACGAAAGAGATGTAAACATCTCTCAGAATTAACTCACTGTGATTACAGATTTCCTGCCCCTTGGCGATAAGCCTAGTTTTTACTAATTCTTATTCAGCCCTCACAGCAACCCAACAAAGGAAGTTAGTTACTGCTATTATTCCCATTTTACAGATGAGAAAACTGAAGCACAAAAAAGCTTACAGCCAAAGGCAGAAAGAGCTGGAATCCTCAGTCTAGTCCAGAACAGGAGCTCCACGAAGGCCCTGTTCTCATTCTTATTCATTGTCTCTCAAATTGGAACTCTACAAGGCAGTACAAGCTTTAGAAAGTAGTAATACTAACAGCAGCTATTTACTGAATCCTTATGGCAAGCTAGGCCTTAAGTATTTTATGCTTAAGAAAGCTGAGGACTGGAGATGTTAAGCACATTGGCCTAGGTCACACAATTTACAAGAGTCGCAATGTAATTCAAGCTCAGTAATTCTGCCCGGAGCCTCATTCAACCACTAAATGTTACTGCCAGACAACAGTGTGCCAGCCAGAAAGCAGTGTGTGCTGAGGGTGGTGGAAGAGCAGGCATGGAGGAAGCTGGGGTTGAGGGCAAGAGGGAGAGAGAGTGCGAGAGTGGAAGGATGAGCAGGGCTACACCTTTCCCAGAGTAGTCACCACTCCACTGATCCTGTTCATTACCTTGCTTCTCACTGCTCAAGGATAAAAAGAGGGAATTTCTTATTCGAAAATGGCTCCCCAGGTGAGACATATTCTTTTATCAGTTTCCCTCATCTGCAGTGGAGTCTGTTTGTCCACCCTGTTCTGGTCACCTGCACACAGCCACTGTGAGGATTTGCAATACTAACCTTCCTCAGTTGAGGGGAACCACAAGCAGTCTTGCACCTCTTGAGTCTTTCTATGTAGATTTAGAGCATTCTGAAATCCTTTAATGCATTAAACTTCTAAATTCCTCAACTACCTCCAACTCTCAAGAGTATTCCAGAAAGGATGTCACTAACCTCCCTGTTGCCAATTTCAAGGGCTACCTTTCTGCCCAAGGTTTTCTTTATAATTTCTGACATTTCGATCATCTATGAACCTTTCCCTTCCCCTCACTTTTCCTAAGTGGCTTTCCTTCTACCCCTCTGGCTGTTACCTTTCAGATTCTTACTCACACATTTTGCTTGGACTCCCACTGCCTGGGAGGGTTGTGGGAAGAACTTCTTCACAGTCTCTCTGTGTCCAGTGAAGCTACTTTCCCATTAATTCTCTATAGAATCACCAGAGTACTGTTTCTATGATGCAGTTCTGATCATGTCTCTTCCATGTTTAAAATCTTCCCAAGTGGTGTTGATTGTAAAAACAATTTCCACAAATTCCATGTTGTATTAGTTTGTTTTCACGCTGCTGAGAAAGATTTACCCGAGACTGGGAGATTTATAAAGGAAAGAGGTTTAACTGACTCACAGTTCCACATAGCTGTGGAGGCTTCAGGAAAATTAAAATCATGGCGGAAGGAGAAGCAAACACTTCCTTCTTCACAGGGCAGCAAAAAGGAGAAGTGCCGAGCAAAGGGGGAAAAGTCCCTTATAAAACCATCAGATCTTGTGAGCACTCACTCACTATCATGAGAACAGCATGAGGGTAACCACCCCCATGATTCAATTACCTTCCATCAGGTTCCTCCTACCACATGTGGGGATTATGGGAACTACAATTCAAGATGAGATTTGGGTGGGGGCGCAGCCAACCGTATCACATCGGTTAGTATGTATACACATTCGTTTGCAATGTGAATTGGTAGTTTCCCAATCACAAGGTAAAGTTTATTTCTCTACCTCTTGAATCTGAGGTTGGCCATGTGACTTGTGACTTGTTGGACTTGCAGTGTTTACGATGGCTTGTTTTTCTTTTTAATAAATGTTATTTTTTTGAGTAATTTGAGGTTCACAAAAAACTGAGTAGAAAGTACAGCCTCCATATAACCCCTGCCCCCACCTGTGCACAGTCATCCCAACCATGGTTTTTATAAAAAATGGAAATAAAATAAATGTATGAAAATAGGGGATGAATAAATTATGGTACAGCAATATTCTTCGCCAATGAAAAATAACAACACAGAGCTCCATTGACTTAGAAAGATATTCACAATATATTAGTTTGAAAAAAGCTAGTTACTATAGGGTGAGATAGCATTTCTCTAAGCATATGATTGCATTTCTCTAAACATATACCTATTTCATTAAATCTAACATGTCATCAAGTATAAGATAGACTATTAATTTATCCATTACTAAGAAAAAGGATGCTTCCACTTAAACTGTCATATGTTGCTCTCTAAATACATTGATTCTAAGATACAGCCTGATGTCATGAAATCCTTTTTTGGGGGGGGAGGGGGAACAGAGTCTCGCTTGTCGCCCAGGCTGGAGTTGCAGTGCCAGATCTCAGCTCACTGCAAGCCGCCTGCTGGGTTATGCCATTCTCCTGCCTCAGCCTCCGAGTAGCTGGACTACCGATGCCCAGACCACCAAATCGCCCGGTACTAATTTTGTTGTAATTTTTAGATAGAGACGGGTTTCATCATGTTAGCCAGGATTGGGATCTCAATCTCCTGACCTCGTGATATCCGCTCCCGATACTCAGCCGTCCAGAGTGCTGGGACCAGGCTTGAGCCACCGCACCCAGTCGGTGATGCCAGAAATTCTAAAATCTTTTTTAAAACGTTTCTTAGCTTGTGTGTATGCGGTTGATATAAAATATGATTTTAAATTTGTTAATACATAATATTTGTGCGTATTTATGAGATACATGTGATATTTTGTTATGTGCATTGAATGTATATTTATCAAATCAGAGTATCCATTGCCTCGATTATTTATCATTTCTATGTGTTGGGAACATTTCAAGTTATCTCTTCTAGTTATTTTGAAAGATACAATACATTGTTGTTTACTTATAGCTACCCTACTCTGTTATGAAACATTAGAACTTATTCCTTCTATGTAACTGTATGTTTGTACCCATTCAGAAACCTCTCTTCATCCCCTCCACCACACACACACACACACACACCCTTAGCCTTTGGTATCATTCTACTCTCTACCTCCATGACATCAACATTTTAAGCTCCCACATAGGAAGGAGAATATACAATATTTGTCTTTCTGTGTCTGGTTTACCTCACTTAGCATAATGACCTCCAGTTTCATTCATGCTCTGAAAGTGACATGATTCCTTTCTTTTCCATGACCAAATAGTACTCCATTGTGTATTTATACCACATTTTCTTCATCCATTTATTAATAGATAACTCGTTAATTCATCTCTTTGCTATTGTGAACAGCACTACAATAAACATAGGGGTGCAAATGTCTTTTGATATACTGATTTATTTTCCTTTGGATAAATATGCAGTTGTGGGATTGCTGGGTCATATGATAGTTCCATTTTTAGCTTTTTGAAAACTCTCCATACTGTTTTCTATAGTGACTGTACTAATTTACATTTCCACCAACAGTGTATAAGAGCTTCCTTTTCTCCACATCCTCATCAGCATCTGTTAATGTTTGTCTTTTTAATAATACCCATTCTGAGGTAAGATAATACCTCATTGTGGTTTGATTTGCATTTTGATAATTAGTGATGAACGTTTTTTCAAATACCTGTTGGCCATTTGTATGTATTCTTTTGAGAAATGTCTCTTCCTGTCCTTTACCCACTTTTAAATGGGATTAATTGTGGGTTGGATTGTTTGTTTGCTGTCGAGTTGTGAGTGCCTCCTATATTCTGAATATTAGTCCCTTATCAGATGAATAGTTTGCAAATATTTTCTCCCATTTGACAGGTTGTCTCTTTACTCTGTTGATTATTTTCTGTGCTGAAGCTTTGTATTCTAATATAGTCCCATTTGTCCATTTTTGCTTTTGTTGCCTATGCTTTTGAGGTCTTAGCCATAAAATCTTTGCCTAGACCAATGTCTTGAAGTGTTTTCCCTGTTTTCTTCTAGTAATTTTATAGCTTAGGGTTTTGTGTTTAAGTATTAATGCATCTTGAGTGGATTTTTTGTATATGATGAGAGATGGAAGTACAGATTTATTTTTCTGCATATGAATATCCAATTTTCCCAGCACCATTTATTGAAGAGGGTGTCCTTTCTCCAATGTATGTTCTTGGAACTTTCGGTGAAAGTCAGTTGGCTATAAATATGTGTATTCATTTCTGGGTTATCTATTCTGTTCTATTGGTCTATGTGTCGGTTTTTTGTTTCTGTTTTTGTTTTTGAGAGAGTCTCACTCTGTCACCAGGCTGGAGTGCAGTGGTGCCGTCTCGGCTCACTGCAACCTCTGCCTCCAGGGTTCAAGTGATTCTCCTGCCTCAGCCTCCCAAGTAGCTGGGACTACAGGCCTGCACCGCCATACCCAGCTAATTTTTGTATGTCTAGTAGAGATGGGGTTTCACCATGTTGACAAGGATGGTCTTGATCTCTTGACCTCGTGATCCACCTACCTCGGCCTCACAAAGTGATGGGTTTACAGGCATGAGCCATACCACCATGTTGTTTTGGTTACTATAGCCTTGTAATACATTTTGAAGTGAGGTAGTGTGATGCCTCCAGCTTTGTTCTTTTTGCTCAGGATTGCTTTGACTATTTCTTTCTTTTTTTTTTTCTTTTTTTTTGTTCCATGTGAATTTTAGGATTGTTTTCTATGAAAATATGATTCATATGAAAATGTACAATATATATATAAGATGTTATCAGTGGTTACCCCTGGGTGGTAAGATTATCAATGAGTAGAAGGATAGCACTGATACATTTCAATGATTTTATCTTTATTTTTTATTATCGGTATTGCTTACATCAAAGAAATGGTAACTTGGTTGAAAATAAAAACATTTTAAAGGAAAACTCTCAATCTCCCCTGCTTGGGGAAGCTTTCATCATCCCTCTCACATCACCCCAAATTGTACTTTGTGCTCATGGGGCATGTTTGTGTCGTTGACAGTCCTAACCATCTCATCCTCAGTCCTCCTAAAAGACCAGAGTTTTCCAGACAACATAGTAGGCAGCAACCGGGAAGGGGTATGGGGGAAGTGACTTTAACCAAGTTCAGGCTGAAGTAGAGATTCCCCCTTGAATACACAGGGAGTGGGCCATCTGCTCCACGGCATAGCCCATGTCTGTTTCTGTCAATACTCTATCATCAGCACCTTGCACCTAGAAAAGGATCAACTAATACTGGTGATCAAAAAATCAGTAGGTCAATTATTTAATAGTGAGGCTAAAGTGGCCAGCAAAGCCAAGTCTGGACAAAGAAACTGAGCTAAGAGATGAGGATCAAAGAGGGCATTATGGAGACAAGAGCTCTGAGAGCAAATACTGACTGAGTTTCTGCTTTGTGTCTGGGATTGCGGATAAAGCAAGGAACAAAAAGACCAGGTCTAGCCATCATGGAAATGGGATTCTGTGTGAAACTAGATCAGATGAAGAGAGGAAGAGAGAAGTGTCTTTCTCTAGAGCTTGGTACCCTCTGCTTATGGTTTCCATTTTCTAAGTCCAAGGCTGCTGCTGAAATTTCATTGTTTTTCAGCAAAGGAAAGGAGATAAAAATGAAAATTTAGTCCATCAATGATAGACTGGATTAAGAAAATGTGGCACATATACACCATGTAATACTTTGCAGCCATAAAAAAAAGGATGAGTTCATGTCCTTTGTAGGGACATGGATGAAGCTGGAAACCATCATTCTCAGCAAACTGTCACAAGGAAAGAAAACTGAACACTGCATGTTCTCACTCATAGATGGGAATTGAACAATGAGATCACTTGGACACAGGATGGGGAACATCACACACTGGGGCCTGTCGTGGGGTGGGGGGACGGGGGAGGGATAGCATTAGGAGATATACCTAATATAAATGACGAGATAATGGGTGCAGCACACCAACATGGCACATGTGTACACAGGTAACAAACCTGCACGTTATGCACATGTACCCTAGAACTTAAAGTATGATAAAAATAAAATGAAAATTTAGAGCAAGTGAATGTTTTCAAGGTGACTAGGCAATTGAATTAATCATATCCTTTCACACCCTATTGGTCAGAGCCAGCTGCAGAGCTGGGATCTGTTCTCTAGCTGTGAAGTCACGCCCTGATTAAAAATGGCAGATGGGGAAATACTGTTTATTTTTTTAAAAAAAGAAGAACAGATACTATGCAACAGTTAGCAATCTCCACCACACCTGTTTGTGAATTCTTAGGCTTTTTGATAGGAAAGAAAGACATGGAAGGAGAAAACCTTGACTCCTAAACTACTGCTCACAACTCAACACATACCCTCCACAACCCCAGAAGAAGGACTTAGTATCTTCACTTGTCAAGTAAAGTAGATGAGCCACTGATCTGCCACCATCATGATCCATGATTCTTTCATGATTCTGTAATAAATTATTACAGAAATGTCTATTTTGTTACTTTTACTGTGAAAGTATTTGACATGTTAATGGTCATGAGTGACACTTGAAAAACAAGAGGCCAGGCATGGTGGCACACGCCTGTAATCCCAGCACTTTGGAAGGCCAAGGTGGGCGGATCATAAGGTCAGGAGATAGAGACCATCCTGGCCAAAGTGGTGAAACTTTCTCTCTACTAAAAATACAAAAATTAGCTGGACGTGGTGGTGCATGCCTGTAGTCCCAGCTACTCAGCAGGCTGAGGCAGGAGAATTGCCGGAACTTGAGAGGCAGAGGTTGCAGTGAGCCGAGATCATGTCATTGCACTCTAGCCTGGCTACAGCGCGAGACTCCATCTCAAAATAAAACAAAACAAAAAAACAACAAAAAAACACACATTTTAAAAACAATCCCATCTGAGAGCACAGAGTCACCCGTGTTCTAAAAGGCTGACAGCAGGAAGGACACCTGATGAGATCCACCTTGCTTCCTTCCTCTCACATCACCAGGCCAAACAAGCTGTGCCTGGAGAAGCTCATGACTTCCGTGGCCCAGCGCCAAAGTCATCAAATTCTGAGTGTCTAAGAAGAATCTGGGACTTAGCAGCAGCTCCCACACGGTGTCTTTCCATCCAGCTTGTATCTGATTATTCTACCAGTGCAGGAAAATTCCCTGGAAGGCAAGACTGGGAAAACTGAACCAATTATTAAATATTATTCACAACAGGAGATTTGTTCTTGTGCAGAAGGTCAGAGTTAGCTGTCCCATTTCTTCTTAGCTCTCCTGCTTTCTCAATGTCCTTTCAGTTCACTGATTCCACAGGGAGAAAATTTCTACTCTCAGCACATCTCGTCTTCTGGCTTCTTTGCACCAAGGAAGGCTGCATGCCTTAACCATCATCAGAGTAGTAAGTACCTGGTCAGGAGAGCAGGTGCTTGAACTGGCAATGCTAAAGGAGGCTGTTGAACTCTTGATCAGCTTGAAGGATGAAATTTATACATGTGAACTTCTTAGATTGGGGAGCAGTGGAGTCTATTGCTGCATTTTGTCAGCCTCCAGCTTGGGATGGGCCGTCTCTTAGTGAAAGGTATCTGGCCCATTTCTCTCTTAGGTGGGAAAGTTCTAACCATCTAGGATGATTCAAAGCTTGATCCTGTTGGTTGGCAACAGAGCCATTCTCTACCCTCCTCTCCATTGTCCCCAAGGTCTCACAGTCTCAGCATCTAAACCAGGTAGGCTTGTCAAGGAATTTCCTCCAGAATAAAAACAGGCTCAAAAAATAAAAAATAAAAAATAAAAATAAAAAACCTAACATTGATACAGTTTTTCATGCGTATTAAGCATTATCCTAAGAATTTTGCACATACCACCTTACTCAATGCTCAAAACAACCCAAAATGATAGACAGTCTTATCACTCCCCTTTTACAGACAGAGAAACTGAGCTCTGTCCTAAGCATTTTACCTGTATCAGGCCCTACACATTGAACATATCTGTGCAACCATGAATCTGGGGCTGGTGAGGAAGGAGGCACCATGCACCATCACCATTCTCTTTGGTTACTTCTGTTCCCAGAAATAGTCCCGTCTGTGTTCTGGCCGTGATAGAGTGACACCCAAGTGTCTGCAGGGCAAGTGGCAACTTTTCTACCTGACAAGGCAGTGGAGTAATTTGGAGTGTTGTTCTTGACTAAGTGGCTTCTAAACTATTTTCTCGCCCTCCTAGACAATCTATAAGCTCTTGATATATTTTAGAAAATTCACTTTCCATCTGTGATGGTTAATATTGAGTGTCAACTTGATTGGACTGAAGGATGCAAAGTATTGCTCCTGGGTGCATCTGTGAGGGTATTGCCCAAGGAGATTAACATTTGAGTCAGTGGACTGGGAGAGGCAGACCCACCCTCAATCTAGGTGAGCACCATCTAATCAGCTATCAGTGCAGCTAGGATAAAAGCAGGCAGAAGAACGTGGGAGGACTAGACTGGCTGAGTCTTCTGGCTTCCATCTTTCTCCCATGCTGGATGCTTCCTGCCCCCGAACATCAGACTCCAAATTCTTCAGCTTTTGGACTCATGGACTTACACCAGTAGATTGCCAGGGGCTCTCAGGCCTTTGACCACAGACTGAAGGCTGCACTGTTGGTGTCCCTACTTTTGAGATTTTGGGACTTGGACTGGTTTCCTTGCTCCTCAGCTTGCAGACAGCCTGTTGTGGGACTTCACCTTGTGATCATGTGAGTCAATACACCTTAATAAACTCCCTTTCATATATACATCTATCTTTAGCTCTGTCCCTCTAGAGAACCCTAATACACAGCCAGAGTGATGTTCTGTTGTTGCAGCTGAGATCACTGGCTGATAATGTGTGAAGTGCCTTTTACAATAAACATTGGTTTTCTCTTTTCTGCAGGTTGGCATTTTGCATCAAGTATTTTTGTTTTGTTTTTGTTTTGTTCGTTTGTTTTGAGACAGCATCTAAATATCTATTGTCCAGGCTGGAGTGCAGTCGTACAATGTCAGCTTACTGCAGCCTTGACCTCCTGGGCTCAGGCAATCCTCTCACCTCAGCCTTGACCTCCTGGGCTCAAGCAATCCTCTTACCTCAGCCTCGCAGGTAGTTGGGAATACAGGAACATGCCACCATGCCTGGTTAATTTTTGTTTAGTTTTTTTCAGAGATGAGATCTCACCAGGTTGCCCGGGCTGGTCTCAAACTCCTGGGCTCAAGCAATCCTCGCTTCTCAATCTCCCAAAATGTTGGGATGACAGGCACAAGTCACTCTGCCAGGTCTTTTGCATCAAGTCTTTTAAGTGTTGTTTCATGTTTATGTCACTTATTAAGAATCACACACAAGATCGTGTCCTTTGCAGTGACATGGATGGGGCTGAAGGCCATTATCCTTAGCAAACTAACACAGGAAGAGAAAACCAGATTCCTCATGTTCTCACTTAGACGTGGGCGTTAAATGATGAGAACACTTGGACACACTGTGAGGAACAACAAGCACTGGGGCTTATTTGAGGACGGAGGATGTGAGGAGGGGGAGGATCAGGAAAAATAACTAATGGGTACTAGGCTTAACACCTGGGTGATGAAATAATCTGTACGACAAACCCCCATGACACAAGTTTACCTATGTAACAAGCCTGCACCTATATGCCTGAACTTAAAATAAAAGTTTTAAAAAAAAGAATCACACATTTTGTTGTCATTATGTGAAATCCTGCGAGGTCTCAAGGTGAGTCTCTTTCATAGAGAATAAAAGATGTGTCATGTGATTCTCGAATGTGAGACTCCTACTGAAAAGCAAACAACATTCTTCTTCAACGTGTTGAAGAATAAAGAGGTGTAAGGACTTTCAGGTCTTTGTAGACAGCAGCACTGGCCTCTTGTTGGCATCTATTTCCACTTATTCCACCAGTGAGACACACCAGGACAATGACCCATCCTTTCCCCAGCTACTTAACTCACTCAGTCGTGGGGTGCGGTATGTGGGAAGTCCTGTTGTCTTCAACAGTGTGCCACCCACTGAATATGTCCCTTAATTCTTTCAAGCCCGGAGACAACTCCTTTTAAAAGAATTATTCAGGCCGGGCGCGGTGGCTCAAGCCTGTAATCCCAGCACTTTGGGAGGCCGAGACGGGCGGATCACGAGGTCAGGAGATCGAGACCATCCTGGCTAATACAGTGAAACCCCGTCTCTACTAAAAAAAAAAAAAATACAAAAAACTAGCCGGGCGAGGTGGCGGGCGCCTGTAGTCCCAGCTACTCAGGAGGCTGAGGCAGGAGAATGGCGTGAACCCGGGAGGCGGAGCTTGCAGTGAGCTGAGATCCGGCCACTGCACTCCAGCCTGGGCGGCAGAGCGAGACTCCGTCTCAAAAAAAAAAAGAATTATTCAACATGGTTCTTTATTATACTTTTATTGTTTGTATAATTCACTTTTGTCTGTTACAAATATATTTCAAACTAAAGAGTCACAGATGTTAATAAACTTGCCCAATGCATCGCCTACTTCTTAATTCCATAGTTTCCACTGCCTTGTGATACTTGCATTCTGATTAGAGAATGGTAGTGTGTGCCTCTCTGAATCAAGTTCAAGAATAAATGCCCAGTTAGGGGATAATTCAAAGCCTGTTGTGCTTTGTGTGTGTGACTAAGGCCAAGCTCATCACCACCTCTCTGGGCAGCACCTCTCAGCTGCCTACTGAGTTCTTGGTGGATTGCTTAAAATATATATTAAAATGATGACTCTTCATAGTATAAGTAAATTAATTGCTTTGTTATTCTAAGAAAAACTGTGGGAAAATATCTGGATTAGCAATGTGTTGACAAAATGACCCAAAGTTACACAGTATTCTAGGTGTACTTTAATATTTTACTTTATACAATTTTTATCTGTCATACATAAAAATTATCCAGCACATATAATGACTTGCCTTTTAAAAACCCACAAAAGCAGTTTTTCTGTGCAGTATGGAATCTTCCTGAGAAACTTAAGTTACAGATTTAGGAATTGTTCTAAGGAGGACTAAGGCACCAAGAAGTAAGTCGATGCTGTCCCCTTTGTATCACAGTGTGCAGACAAGGGTTGAGCTTCTTCCAAACAAGAGCTACAAAAGGCACAGAAAGTTGCCAAGACAAAGCCAAAGAAACAATGTGTTTTGCCAAAATATTTGATAGCTCTTCCAGTTACATGAGAGACCTGGACATGGCACTAAACACGTTGACACAAATGATGACTCAGGGTTAAGCAGACCTACTGAATACTGCCATTACTGTGGATTGAGAGACACTGTTTTTGTAACAGGAAAGTATATATACAGTCATGTGCCGCATAACCACTTTTCAGCCAATGATGGACCAAATGATGGACCACAAATATGTTGATGGTCTCTTAAGATTATAATACTGCATGTTTACTGTACCTTTTCTATGTTTAGATACACAAACATTTACCATTGGGTTAAAATTGCCCACAGTATTTAGTACAGTCATATGCTGTACAGGTTTGTAACCTAGGAGCAATAGGTGACACCGTGTAGCCTGGGTGTGTAGTAGGCTATACCATGTAAGTTTGTGTAAGTGCACTCTTACGATGTTCACACAATGACAAAATCATCTAATGATGCATTTCTCAGAACATATTCCCGTTGTTAAGTGACATACGATGTATACAGGCATGTGTGTGCGTGTGTTTGTGTATATATCATATGGCTGTATACAGGCACGTGTGTGTGTGTGTATACAGTCATATGCACTTACGTGTGTGTGTGTGTGTCTTTTCAAGTATTCCATCTGAAATCAAAGGACTATATTTGAAAATATGCCTCAAACACGATAAGGTCATGAACCATTACAATAGGAAAATGGTGAGCCTTAAGAAGTTAGAAAAGGGGCATTAGGGCCCAGGTCACTCCCACAGCCTTTGGGTAAGCATGATGGTGGGTGAAAGTTAGGATGGTAACAGAATTTTCTACAGCAAATGAGAATGGAGTAGGGAGACAGGGAGTAGTAGATTTATGAGTAAAATATGAGGCGTATGAGCAACCAGTAACCCAGTAGAGAAGTCACTTATAAGAAGAGTAATCTATGTTGTGAGGGGGTATTTATACATGTAGGTCAGAAAGTCCTTCAGGTCAGAGATGGCAAAGATATCCACGTTGGAACTACAGGGGGAAAGGAGGTAGAGATGAGGCATCGTAATAATGAAGATAGACATACAAGGTCCTGCACGGAGAAAAGAGCACCCAGCCCCTCACCACCTCTGTGGCTCCTCGGGGCCCTCTACAGCACGGTGCAAAAACCTTGTGACCAGCCTCCCCAAAGGTCTCCACTGGCTCTGAACTTGACCACTCAAATGAGTCTTCTTAGGGGAAATTTCAAAAATTGATTTATAATATTTCCATTTCTTATTTGGAAGGGGATGTGACCCAGGCAGCCACTTCAAGGGGTATCCTGTTGAGCAAGGACACGATGAGTCCAGAAAGCAGCAACCAAAGTGGAAAGGGTCTTAAGAGGAAAACTGCCAGGTCACCCGGCAGACTGACCAGGCCCCATTTCTGAAGACATTCTGCAGGGGGAGCTAATGGCAACTTTGGGCAAGTCTGAATCTCACTCAGAACTGGTCCCAAACTCCCATCCTCATGTCGAGCCAAGACTAAACTCCCACGAGGATGTCTGCAAGGGGAGAAGGGGCTATTGAAGAATCCCTGGACCGACCATGGTGGTTACAGCTACAAAGGCTCCTGTGGGAAACTGGATTGTCAAGCAGGGGAGATAGAAAGGAAGCAGCACTGTTGAGTGCCTGCTTTTTCAGGAAGCTCTGTGCTGGACTCCATTTTTGCTGTCATCTTCCGTACTTACCACATTTTAACAGGGGAAAGTTTTGTCATCCTTATTTGAGGGGCAAGGAAGCTGAAGTTCAGAAAGTTTAGGTATTTTGGTCAAGATGACACCGTGATGTCAAAATATGAATCCAGAAATGCCTGACTCCAACATTTAGGCTATGTTCAATAAATTGTGGTCATTCCCCGAAGGAGTCTCAAATTAACTTATTTATTCTTTATTCCACACATATGCTTTATTTTATTTATTTTTGGTTTTTTTGAGACAGGGTCTCACTCTGTCACCCAGGCTGGAGTGCAGTGGTGTGATCACAGCTCACTGCAGCCTCAACCTCCCAAGCTCAAGCAATCCTCCCACCTCAGGCTCTGGAGTAGCTGGGACTACAGGTGTACAATACCATAGCCAGGTAATTTTTTTTAAGAAATAATATCTTACTGTTTTGCTCAGGCTGGTGTAAAAATTCCTGAGCTCAGGTGATCCTCCTGCCTCGGCTTCCCAAAGTGCTGGGGATACAGGTGTGAGTCACCATGCCTGGCTTGTTTTTTTTCAAAACTAGAAAATCTCCAGATGGTAAAAACTAAGCACATATTTCTACATAACAATGCACTGAAAGGTATTTTTAACTGAAGGATAATAAAGAGAGGCATATCAAAACATAAGAGCTGCAGCTAAAGCAGAGCTCAAAGGAAAGTGTATCGTCCTAAAATCTATGTATACAAAAAGAAAACAAGCTGAAGGATCAATGATCTAAACTTCCATCTCAAGAAGCTGAATAAATAAATCTACCCAAAGAAATTAGAAAGCATTTCTATGTTTCCAATGATAAAGGGAAGAGCAAAACCCAATTAAATAGAAAAAAATCAATGAAGCTAAAGCTTGGTTCTTTGAAAAAGTAATACAATTGTTAAAGCCATCAAGCAAGGTTAATCCATGAAAAAAGAGAGAAAACATAAGCTAGCAATATCAGGAACAAGTATATTTTAAGTGCATATATAAAATGCTGAGCATGAAGAGGAGGAGGAAGACAGGGGAAGAAAAACGTGTTTTGGAGCCATCCAGAAGAACTACATTCCAGATTCCATTCTAGTCAATTTAATCAAACATGCATTTGTTGGAAGAGATAGAAACTACTATTAGTTTGGTACGAAAGACCTAGAAGGAAAAAGCACATGAATTTTGGAGTTGGACAGAGTTGAGTTCAGATTTAGTCTCTAGCTTGATACTAAATGTAGGACTTATGGCAAATTATTAGGTTGGTGCAAAAGTAATCGTGGTTTTGCCATTCCTTCCAACGGCAAAACTTGCAATTACTTTTGCACCAACTTAAATATATAACCTCTCTGAGTTCCTATTTTCTCATCTAAAAAATGAGATACCAACCTCACAGCACTGTCGGAAGGTTTAGAGGTAAAGTACCAAGTATGTGGGTAACTTATATCCTACAGAGTAATTTTCACCAACATCACCCATGGCCATGAAGTTTATGGTTTGAGTATCTGTAGGAAGGGTACAAAAATATATCATGCAACAAGGTCATTCATTTGGAAATGTAATGCTTTCTGAAAACTTGAGCATTCGTTTTTCTTCACTTGACTGTTCTAGTAAGAGAGGTTTGGTGTGGTCATTTTTCAGTAGAAAGGATGTTACCAACATATAAACAACATAAAAGGATCACATGAGAATTAAATGAAGTAACTTAATATACAATTTTCATTCTAATCTTATGCAATAATTTGTCTTGACGATTGAGAGATCACAATAAAAGCTATGCTGATGATACAAGTTATTTTAAGACTTTGGGGAAAAAGGCTTCCATCTCTGGTGTTGACCTTATCGTGGAGGACCCTCCAAAATCTTCAGCTCTGCACCAGCAAGTAGGCCGAGTCATGTATGTTGACATAAACCACAAGGAGTCAAGGAGCTAAAACGACCATGGCAACTGGCTCAGATCTCAGATAGGCAAGAAGAATCCTCAGGATTTTTCGCACACTGAAGAAACTTGTCAGGTCTGTGACGAGAAAGCAAAAAAGGAAATCAAGAGGCCATAGGATACATCTGTGGTCCAATTCACTAATGGAGGAAGCCCCTTTTTTAGCGACGACAAGATGCACAGACCACTTAGCATCCATACAAATTCCTCTCCTGCAGTGACATGTCAGGAGGGGAGCTAGCCATGTCAGCTGGTGGTCAAAAAACAGCAGGAGCAGCAACCAAGGCCAGGGACCCCCACAGCTTCTGTGGCTAATTTGCTTTCCTCTCTTCAGAAGCTTCCTAAGGGAGTGTTGAACCCAGGGTCAGAGGCAGAGGTTATAGACCACCGGGGAAAAGCTGGAGACCCTCAGCAAGGGGACCAAACTTGCTTTGAAACAAACCTTAGATAAGTACCTAACGGGCGAATGACTCTTTTTTTCATAAAAATTAGCTAAAGCAACAGGAGCCAATGGGAGTGGCTGGCACATGAATAGGGGGATGGTGGATAGCGAGGAATGGGGTTCTTTAAATTTGATTTTGCTAAATATGAGCCAAGGAAGAGAGAGATCCTCAGAAGCGGCTGCCAGCACCCCTAGGCTTCTGGAAGGAAGAGGTGTCAGAACCTGCCCTTGTGATGGATCGCCCATCCCTAGTTAACTGTCATGACCAGCTGGGCACAGCAGCTGTTAAGTATAGACTCACTCCATCCTCACCCATACGGTAACCTGGGATCCCCACATGAAGACATCCTAGGAAAACAAAGTATCCTCTTTATTAAGGAAATGCTGCTATAGAAAAGAAATCTTTCTAAGACTATTTAGGATTTTTGAAGCTACCTTTGCTTTATATTAAATGAGGAGAATGTGAGTATGTTTATTAATTCTAGTTTCTAATTGGGAATTCAATTTTGGAAAAGTAGCAATTATGCTGTTAAGATGATCTCTCTCCATGAACATGTAAGTATTCATATCCAATATCCCCATAAAATGGACGCGCCTTGTGTTTTGAAGTAACAAAAGAATTAATGCACCCTCTAGGGTTTTTTTTTTAAGTGCCACTAGAGGGCACTAGCTGGATAAAGCACGCTGACCGTTTGCTAATTTTATGATATCCAAAAAAAGTACTGCTACCTTCTGTTCATTCCACTGGTTAAAACATATAAACATGTGTTAAGAAATTCCATATACATTGTATCAGAACCATGAGTGTGTATACTTAAAAAAAAAAGAGTCTTGGAAATAAACATGTTAATAGTGTTTGTCTCTGAGTGATGAAATTTATTAAGGGGTCAATATTAGAGTCATTAGGAAGTCTAACCTGTATAGGTCTTTATAATATATATAATATCTGTAAATTTTTAACTCCTAGTTTACCTCTTATATGATATAATAAGCAGCAAAAATATATTTATAATTACTAGTATTAAGTATAAATTCAAAAATATTATTAATAATAAAATAAATTTATTTTATATTTTTAATTTAACTTTAATTATACTTCTGTTTAATTATTAAATAATCACACCAAAACAGCTAGACAGAAGTTTGCTAAAATTAGAAGGTGTGTTTGGGATGGAGAGATTTAAACTACAGTCTATGTCTGTATCCATGACATTCACCCTGGGCTCCCCTAGAGATAAACAACTGTTCTTCAAAGCCACACGGCAGTTAGACACCACACGGGGTCCTGCCAGTCCAGTCATTCAAAGAGTCATACTGAATATATTGCAACTTCACGGTCAGAGAAAAGGAGCAGTGATTTCAAAGATGATCCCCAAGTTTAAAGTCACATGATCTGATGCTCTGAATAACAAGTGCTGGCTTATAAATGACCTGGTTCCCATATGGGCCACTGTCTGTACAAGTCCAAATGGAAGCCATGCCCATATTTTCCTTCCAGATGGAGAATGAGTGAGCTCACTTGGAGCCTACAGCAGACACAAAAGAGGGGAGTTGATGAATTCTAATATAAAAGTCTTCTGGTCATTTATGAGAAAAAGGTTAATGTTTAATAAGACAAAAAAGATAAAAGAGTATTGGGGATAAGACCATCTTTATTTTCCAGCCATTGTCTAGGTTTCTACTATTCTATTTGCTCCATGCAACATATCATCATGCAACAGCTTAGACTGGTCAGATATCTGCAAGATTTCTTTTACAGTTGCTCCTTCATTCATTCTTTCTGTTTTCCTGTCAACTGCTATAGAATGCTCATGGCCTTTTCTGGCAGTTTCCAGAGAGAAGCAAGCTAACTGATGGGGAATTCCGGTCATTTGGGAAACAAAAGCCATCAGTAGAGTCCCCAGAATCTATCCTGCTTTCTGATACGGTTAGTGGGAGAAGGTAGTGACATGGAGACAGGAACAATATTCTAGCATCTCAGCTTCTACCTCCTTTGAACAGCTTTTCCTCTCTGCATCCATCTTGTTCCAAGCTATTACATGTGGGAAAATCTCCAAAGATGCCTCTACCAATGAGTCCCTACCTACACCATTGGTCACAACTGCTTAAAAGTGAGTGAGGGTCTCAGTTTTGAAACTAGAATGACAGGTGACTTTTAAAAATACATATCTATCTGTAATTTTTAAACTGTTTTCTAATAAACACAAATTATTAGAAACAATTTAAAAATTTTTTTTTAATTTAAAAAAGATAGATCTTGGTAGACTGCCATGTGACACCTTATCAGGTGTTAGGCATCTGTGCTCAGATCCAACTAAGGAAGCGTCACAAGCAAAATGATGTCAAATCACAAGCATTTTACAACTTGGAAGAAAGGGCTTAGCAAAACATTCCCTTTCTCCCCTGAAACCTACTAGGCCAGTGAACCCTGGGCTGGGCCACTCACACTGGGAATCAGAAAATATGCCGTCAAAGGTGGTGCCAACCTTAGAGGCAAGTCCTACTTGGGACCAGTAGAGATGGATGAGGAAAGGCAGCCAAGTGAAGGCCACTAGCTAGGATACCTTCTGGACTAGGCTTGGAAGGAGGGACAGAGATCACCAGAGGCTGCCATCTGTGATCACCATCAAGGCCCAAGGAAGATTCACACAGCCCTCCAAGCTCAGAGGAGGCTGAGGAATAAAGGAAATTCTACAGTTGACAAGACAGTCATTTTTTTATTCAAGAAGAAATGAATTACCTATAGATATTCTTGCAGAAAAATCTAATATTCCTTTTGCTTATGATCGATTCCAGCTCTTTTATGGTGGGATCCTGGCATAAGTCTCTGGGGAAGAAAGAAGAAAGAATTAAAATTACAAGATCTCACAAACATTTTTGGAGTCTCTCTGTTTCTGTAGCGGGCCCTGGACAAGGCCCTTGGATAAAGAGGCAAAGTAGAGGCCCAGTCTCTAACAGCTCCTGGGTCTGCAGGGGAGCTGAAATGTCAAGCAGTTAAATATCCTTTGTGGAGATAAAGTCAAGAGGCTGTTGAGATTCATGTACCTTCATTTCCCGAGTCAGTTTGTTCCCAATGCATTCTTGTGACTGTGGATTCTTTTGTGGACTGATTCATAAAATAACCCTTGGGTACAAAGTAGTAAGATATACCTGGAATCTTCTCTTCCACCATGTATCACCCAGGCCTCTAGTGTCTCAACCTTCTCTGGTTGCAAATTATGGACTTCCACACTCCCAAAAGTGCTAAAACAGAAGAAACAAAGAACCGCAAACGTCAGCCCCAAACAAAAGCATCCACGCCCCCACTTAAAAACCAGCAGGCAGAAAGGCACTGGCTAGGACCTATCCTTTGGAGTTGACGCATCAAATTGCAAATCAATAACATTTTCTTATTCAGCATGACCCTTGGTTAACAAGATTCTCAAAATAAAATTCTTAAGTTGTGCATTAATGTTGATTCTTTAAATATCTGCTATTCGAAAAGTGGTCCTTAGACCGACCTAATGAACATCACCTGAGATCTCATTAGAAATGTAGAATTTCGGCCGGGCGTGGTGGCTCACACCTGTAATGCCAGCAATTTGGGAGGCCAAGGCAGGCAGATCATGAGGTCAGGAGATCGAGACCATCCTGGCTAACACAGGGTGAAATGCCGTCTCTACTAAAAATACAAAAAATTAGCCGGGTGTGGTGGCGGGTGCCTGTAGTCCCAGCTGAGGGAGGCTGAGGCAGGAGAATGGTGTGAACCCGGGAGGCGGAGCTTGCAGTGAGCCAAGGTCACATCACTGCACTCCAGCCTGGGCGACAGAGCGAGATTCTGTCTCAAAAGAAAAAAAAAGGAAAGAAAGAAATGTAGAATTTCAGTCACCACCACCTGCTGAAATGATCTGCAGTTAAACAATCCCCACATGATTCATATGCTCAGTGACGTTTGCGAGGCAATGCTTTGAAAGACTATTGTGGCCTCCCCAATCCCATTCCTAAACTCTTCCCTGTTAGTCTCTGACAACTGACACTCCTGTTGCAAGTACTTGAACCATAACATCAGATTATAAAATTCTGCAATGTTAATGCTTTTACCCAAAAAATTCGGGATCAGAAGACAAAAGGACAAATGCTTCCTTGTAGAATTAAATATTAAAACAGGAGAGAAGAAAAATTAATTTGGGGCACCTAGAGTTTACAAGGCAAATTAATATATGCTTCCTCCTTTCAGTCAGCCTTAGGCGGGATTAGAGAACAAAATTAGAGAACAAATGCCAAAAGGCAATCAGTGTAGTAAAAACTGTTAAGTATAGAAGGAGATCAGACAAGAAAGGCACAGGTGTGGCGACATTCAGTGGCGAGGATCATTTTCAAATGAGAATAATAGCTGATTCTCGTTGAGCACTTTCTCTGTTGTCAGGCACAGAGCTCAGCATTTTTCATCTGTTGTCTCAGTTAATCTTCCCATCACCATCAACTCTTCAGGTACATATACAGGGGCTCGCAGAGGTTGACTGCCCTGCCTAAGGTCACACAGATAATATGTAATGACCTCCAGTACTTGCTTTTAACCACTACAGTACATTGCTGACAATGTCTGCAAAAAGATAGTGAAGGCCAAGAGCCCAGCACAGTTCCCGATTTCCCAGTAGTAGTTTTACTACTGAACTGGGGAACACAATTTTCCTGGAGGAGAGGAGAGTCAAGGCAGGTCTTCATGGATGGTGAGGATTTAGACAGAAGGGAGCAGGGGAGGTAGGTGATATGGGGGAACTGTGTGAACAATGTTGAGCAACAGGTAGGGTGGAGTGTAACGGGAGAGAAAGCTGAGAAAATTACACTAGGACTGGAAAAGTTAAGAGCAGGGGCTAGATATAGTGCAGTGGTCATTAGAACCTGGTAGATGATTTTTGGCAAAGGAGAAATCAGACAAACACATTGACTTAGAAGACAACTCTCTCCACAGAATTCAAAATTTTTACCTTTTTTGGCCCAAATCTTCAGAACTGACCTGAAACATGAAAAGCATATTCTTTCTAGAGATGAGATATCCACTGTGATATTTGCAACAGGATACTTGCAAACAAGATGCAAAATAAATGTGTTACCTGTTTTTGTCAAAGATTTTACTGCGGGATCCATTGAGCATCACATGGACCACACCACAGGCAGTTTCTGCAAACTTAAAAAAAAAAAAAAGCTCACCATTCATCATGCAAACTTAATCACAAACCTCCAGCAGTTTCATTCAAAACAATACTTAGCAATAGCTGGTTAAGGAAGGATATTCTATATGGTTTTAGCACAGGAATGTCAGGTCTACACAATTTTCATTCCAAGCCACTGGACAGATTATGCTTCATATCAGAGTTCTTGAAGCAGTTGCTCCAATCTGTAAGTGAACAATGTTCAGTGTGATAGTTCATAGAGCTGGTGGTTCAGTGGTTCAGAAGTCAGAAGTCCAAATGAATAAGAAGACTGTCTAGAGGGGAAGATGAAAGTGTTTTCTCAGTGTCATGCACTGCAGACACTATGCTTTATTTAGTGGGAGCAGGTGGATGATTCAGGGATAAGGGAAATGGCAACACCACAAAAGGGGAAACTGAGGAGAGAACAGGGGACCCTCAGGCCTGGAAAAGCACAGACAGAAAGGAGGGCTGAATAAATGAATGAATAAATATGCTTGAGCAAAGAGTCTTATTTCTTGATGCAAGAAATATTCAGCAGGAATCTTTGTTAGACTTTGGAAAAAATGAAATGAACAAAATAAAGTGTTCTATATGCTCCCTCCAGGAGGCCTCCCCAACCCCTGGGACTAGCTCAGGTCCCCTTCTCTGACTCTGACAACATCCTACATTCCCTCCACATTATCCAACTGTATTGTATTATAATGATGAGTTTAACCTACCCACAAAATTAAAATTAAAAAAAAAAAAACCCTGCTTCTGTTATCAGAAAAAGAAAGGGACAAGTCTGAAAAAAGAAGGCCATCCACATATGTCCATGAGTGATTGGCAAAATAAAGGTGCTGGTAGCTCACAAGGGCAGGACGCCTTCAATCACATGCAACTCTGTATTCCTAGTGCCAGGGACTGAGTGGGGAACACAAGGAGGTTCTTGATACACATAAAATGTGACTTGGCTTTAAAAGATTTTAGCACCAGCACTGTCCTAAAACATACCATAGAGTAGTGAAATGGAAACTATTCTCAGAAAAACCAAACAAACAAAAACTATAAAGTACCCATGACTGTCCACTGTCCATAGTAAGTACTCAATAAATTATTTTTGAAGTGGGTGGATTTTGAGTGACATTGTAGGATAGTGGCATCTCATTTAAACATTGCAGTAACCCTATGGAACAGGCAAATTTTGATTTCCATTTGATAAATGAGAAATCAGAAGATCAGAATGAGTAAAGGAATCTGCCCAAGTCTAAACCTTACAACTTCCAGGCTGTTTTTCTGTTTCCATCATACCAGGGTTTACATGAATCCCCCTAAGACAGAGGTATAGCTAGGTACCAACCTAGAGTGAAGATCAAACCTGTCCTTTAAAAGACAGAACCAATAAGCAGATTCAAAGAACAAAATTGAAGAGCATGGCTTTGGAATCAAGAAGACCTAGGTTAGGCTCTTGGGTCTGCAACTTATTAGCCCAGGGAACTTGGATGAGTCACTTAACTTCTGAGTCTTAGTTTCTTCACCTTTAATGTGGGGATTTGTCACACTACCTATGAGGATGACTCAATGAGAATGACAAGAGGAACGCACTTCAAGGCTTGTCACAGATATGCTGCTAGGATTTGAATGTATGTGTTTCTTATGTTGAAACCTAAGACCAATGTGATGCTAATAAGTGGTGAGTCCTTTAGGAGATAATTAGGCCCTAAGGGTTCTGTCCTCATGAATGGGATTAACACCCTTATGAAAGGGCTCCAGGGAACTAGCTAGGTTCCTTTAGCCCCTCTGCCTCTGCCATGTGAGGACACAGCAAGAAGGCACCATAGATGATAGCTATGTTAATTACCCTGATCTCATCACTATACCTTATATGTATCACCACATCACTACATACCCCATAAATATGTAAAATTATTATGTATCAGTTTTTTAAAAAAATAGGTAGAGGGTGGAGTGATGAGTATTTCCCAGCCTAGATTCTGAATCTGGAGTCCGACAGCTTGGGATAAACTCCCACATATGCCTCTTACTAATTCTGTACATTTAGTAAATTCCTTATTTACTTGTACCTTCACGTTGTTATGTGTTAAATGGGCACAATACTCACGGCACCTGCTTCACAGGGTTCTGGTGAAGATGCAAGTTCTTAGTTCATGTAAATACCTGAGGACTGTACCTGCCACATAGTAAGGGGTCTATACATGTAGATTGTTACTACTGTCCCAGGAATCTAAGATTGACTAATACCCGAATCAGAGGATTAAACCAAGCCCCAGGTTGCTGGTTTAAGTCAGACACCATGTGTACGCACAAAGATTCTGCAACTGGAGCCCATGGACCCTCTAAGAATGTTCTAAACTTGGATGTGTACATTTTCTGGCATGTGCTTCCGTACCTTTTTCTCAGGAATGAATCCTATATTTTCATTTCTAAAAGTGTCTGTAATCCAAAAGTGTTAAAACCAAGCACTGACTGGATGACATCTTAAGTTCTGTGGTCTCCAAAGCTCTAGAATTTCACTGCTTGGTACTTACCCTGCGGGAAACTGTTTTCCAGAATACCGAAACAGGGTTGTTGCTGCAGTCCTTTCTCCAGTCTGGGCAAGATTGATAGTTTATTTCTAAAAGACACAGTTTGTAGAAAATAAAGTGGAAAAGAGAGAGTATAAATAAGCTCTACTCTTCCCTGGCTGTTCAATCATAGTGAAACCATTTTCCAATGTGTCACTGCCAAGACGGAGGCTGGAGAATGGACACATTTTGACCCAATTTAACTAAGTGTCCCCTGAATTCCTTCCAACTTCTTACCTAATCTTCCAAATCCCAGATGGGAACACAATGGCAAGTTTTGAGTCATGATTCTGGGAAATGCTAGCAAAAGTTCATCTGACAGAGACAAGCCCTCTACATTATCCCCAGTACAAGAAGAATTAAGAGGTAAAACCAGTCCTTCAGTGGTTGCTTTTGCCAGCTGCTTTTCTGCTTCCTGACAACTCTCTCTTGCGGAGTTTCCTGCCCCACCTTCTTAAGTCTTCACCACTTACTCTCCGATGGCCTCAGAGTCTTCCTACACTTGCCCTCATCAAAGCAGTCTTATCCCTGAGCAAAGTACAATAGACATAGAACATGAATACATAGTTTCTGTGTCACTTCTCCCAAGGATATCTGCCTTAATGCACGTTTATTGAGTTTTAGTTCTTAGAGGTAGAAAGATAAAATAGAAAGATAAATTAGATGGGAATTTTGCCTTCAGAGAGCACATGATATAGTAATTCTAGGAGTCTTATTATGATTAAATGTTTAAAACCAAAACCACACAAATAAAAAAGAAACATTCCCATGTATAGATATAAATAATTATTGTGGAGTCAAAAGGAATTATCTTCCCAACAGAGGTAAAGATGTTGATGGTGAAATGGACATACATTTTGTAATGTGGTTTAAGTATATATGCTTTCATGAATATAAACCTCTTTTATCTTCACAACCACATCTGGAAAGAATTCTCTCAGTTTGTCATCTTTCCTCTCCCAATAGGATTCTTCCCCATTGCTGTCTGCCATTATAAAAACATACCATTAAATAAATTTTAAAGTTAGGAATAAAACAAAAGAAGAAAATTTGACAAGGAACAGAAACAAAATCAAGAATATAAAAAAGGCAAGAGAAAAAAAGGAGATTAGAAGGTTATGGAATAAATTAAGAACTTCATAGTAAAACAAATAGGCTGGATGCAGTGGCTTACACCTGTATTCCCACTTTGGGAGGCCAAGGCAGTTGAATCGCTTGAGCCCAGGAGTTCGAGACTAACCTGGGCAACATGGTAAACTCTGTCTGTACAAAAAATACTAAAATTAGCTGGGTATGGTGGTGCACACCTGTAGTCCCAGTTATTCAAGAGGCTGAGGCAGAAGGATTGCTTGAGCACAGGAGGTTGAGGCTGCAGTGAGCTGAGATTGTGCCACTGCACTGCAGCCTGGGTGAGAGAAAGACAAGGAAGAAAGAAAAGACAGGAAGAAAAAAGAAAAGAAAAGAAAAGAGAAAAGAAAAGAAAAGGAAGGAGAGAAAGAAAGAGATAAAAGAAACAATGAAAAAATGGTAACAAATACATAAATAAATAATAAACAAGGCAAAACTAAATCTGGTTAAAATGTTGAGAAAAAAGTAAGCCAAAATATTAAAAAATTAAAATATAAAAATCAGGTTTTTTACTCTTCTGCCTTCTGCCATGTGAGGACGTAGCTACAAGCAGAAAGCAAGTCTTCACTAGACGTTGACTTTGCCAGTGCCTTGATCGTGGCCTTCTTAGCCTCCAGAACTGAATACTTAAAGCCTAGAGCAGATGGCAGGGTAGAAAGTCTCAGACTCTACTCCCACTAAAGTTCAACTAGCAATTATCCACAGACTAGGATGTCTTTTTAAAGGCTTCAATACTTGTAAACAAACTTGAGACACCTACATGGTCCATAGAACTGAATGAAAACCAAATTGGATGGGTAAGAAGGATGATCTCACTTTGACTATGCCACCCCTTCCCCTCCCTCAAAAGACGACACAAAGCCAGATGGAGAAAATTTTCCTGGGCCATGGTTTCTATAAGGGGAAAGAGAACCAGATGCAGTCATCCATCTTCCCTAGCATTTCAAGATGTTTCCCAGGAAAGCTCACTCCAGTCTCCTCTCACGGGGAACACTGAGGATACCAGGACAACTAGACTGCACCAGCTTAGGTAGAAACAAAGAAAGGACACAGAAGTCACAGTGATCAGTATGTGGATCTTGATGATATCTCTGTGCTTCTGCCAGCTGTGGCATCCTATGGGAAACAGCAGCCAACTTCATGGCCCCAAACAAGCTGAGTTGGTCTCCTTCAGAACCACTTGGGGAAGTTTAGTCTAGCTTAAGTTCCTAGATAGCTAGATTCCATGCCTAGCCTCAGAGACCAGTCCAGCGACCCAACCCAGGCAGGTAAATGACTGCCTTTGCCCATCCTAAAGAAACATAAAGGCTAGATTTAATTGATCCAGGAAGTCAAGCAGTGGCTCCACTCAGCCAAAATGCCTGCCAATGACCTACCCAGGCAGGGAAACTTTTACCTCAGTGCATTTTGGAGAAGCATCAGAGTTAGTCCCAGTTGACCTGGAAGGTCAAACAGCTGTTCACTTCAGCCAAAGCCAACCGCATGGCTCCATTCTCAGGAAGGTGATCCTCAACTGCACATTTCTAAGGAGCATAGCCTCTGATCTTGCCTGTCTACCTAACCTTGGAGCCCAGCCTGAAGTGCTGCTGAACTTAAGATACCAAATATCATAATTGTCTGGCCAGAAATACAACTTATGAATGATGTGACTAGAAGCCATCACAGTACCCAGCCAGCAGCTATAAAACAATGAAACCACAAGGAAGACAATAAGAGAAGAAGAAAGAAACAAAGTATCTAAAAAAGCAGAAAACAATTAATAAAGTGGCAGTAACAATTCTTTACCTATCAATAATTATGTTGAATGTAAAAGGATTAATTCTTCAACAAAAAGAGGGAATGAATCGATTTTCTTTTTAAAGATCCAACTATATGCTGCCAACAAGAAACTCACCTCACATTTAAGAACACATATAAACTGAAAGTGAAGAAATGGAAAAACATATTCTATGTGAATGGAAACTAAAAGAGATCAGGAGTAGCTACACTTACATCAGACAAAATAGACTTTAAGTCAAAAACTGTAAAAAGAGACAAAGAACACTGTATAATGATAAAGGGGTCAAGTCATCAAGAAAATATAACAATTGTAAATATACATGCACCCAACATTGGAGCACCTAAATAAAAACAACAAACATTTAAGGTTCTGAAAAGAAAAATATAATGTAAGGCAAAAATAGTAGCGAACTTCAATACAACACATATTTAAGGATCTGAAAGGAGAGATACATGTAAGGCAAAAATAGTAGGGAACCTCAATATCCACTTCCAACAACAGACAGATCATTTAAACAGAAAATTAATAAGGAGACAACAAACATGAACAATACTTTAGACAAAATGAACCTAAGAGACCTTATACATCAGCATCGACACTATCCAACAGCAATGTAATACACGTTCCTCTCAAGCACACATAGAATATTTTCTAGATTAGGGCACATATTAGGACACAAAAACAAGCCTCAGCAAATTTAAGAAGGTTAAAGTCATATCAAGTATCTTCTCTGACCACAATGGTAGAAAACTAGAAATCAAAAAAATAAGAAATGTTGGAAAATTCACAAATATATGGAAATTAAACAGCATGTTCTTGAAAAACCAATGGGTCTACAAAAAATTAAAAGGAAAATTAAAAAATACATTGAGACATGAAAATGTAAATACCATATACCAAAACATATGGGATGGAGCAAAAGCAGTTCTAAGAAAAAAGCTACAGTAATAAATATCTACATTAAGAAAGAAGAAAGATCTCAAAAAATACACAACATTATGGAAGGAAATAATAAAGATTAGAACAGAAATAAATAAAATAGAGACTAGGAAAACAACACAAAAGATTAACAAAATTTAGAATTTTTTTTGAAGAGATGCACAAAACTGAAAATATTTAGCCAGCTTAACTAAGAAGAATGAGAAGATTCAAATAAATATCAGGAATGTAAAACGAAGACATTACAATGGATATCACAGAAATACAAAGGGTTGTAAGAGACACTATGAACAATTATTAATATATGCCAACAAGTTAAATAGCACAGAGGAAATGGATAAGCTTCTAGATACATAAAACCTACCAAGACTGAATCATGAGGCAGTGAAAAATCTGAATAGGAATAATGAATAAGAAGACTGAACCAGTAATTTAAAAGCCATCAAAGGAAAGCCCAGGACCTGATGGATTCACTGCTGAGTGCTATTATATCAAACATTTAAAGAACTAATTCCAATCCTCCTCAAACTCTCAAACTCTTCCAAAAAGTTGAAAAGGAGAAAATATTTTCAGACTCTTTTCATTAGGCTAGCACTACCCTGATACCAAAGCCAGACAAAGACCCTACAAAAAAAGAAAATTACAGGTCAAGATATTTGGTGAACACAGATGCAAAGATACTCAACAAAATACTAGCAAACTGAATTCAACAATATGCTCAAAGGATCATCAACCATGATCAAATGGGATTTATCCCTGGGATACAAGGATGGTTCCACATACACAAACTTTAATAAATGTAATATATCACATTCACGGACTAGAGAACAAAAACCATGTGATCATCTCATTAGATTCAGAAGAAGCATTTGAAAAATTCAACATCGTTTTATAATAAAAACTCTTGCCAAATTAGGTATACAAGGAATGTACCTCAATAAAATAAAGGTCATATATGAGAAGACCACAGCTACCTTATACTCAATGGTGAAAATTTAAAAGCCTTTCTTCTAATATCTAGAACAAAGATGTCCATTCTTGTCATTACTCTTCAACATAATAATGGAAGTTCTTGTAGAGCAATTAGGTGAGAGAAAGATAAGGCATCCAACTAAAAAAAAAAAAAAAAAGTGAAATTGCCACTGTTTATTGATGCCATAATTTTATATACTTAAAAACCCTACTAAAGACTCCAGCAAAAAACTGTTAGAACTGACAAACGTAGTAAAGTTGAAGCATGCTAAGTCAACACACAAAAATCAACAGCATTTCTGTACATTAGCAACAAACTAGCTGAAAAGCAAATAAAGAGAATAATCCCATTTCAATAGCTACAAAAAACCCCACAAGTACTTAGGAATAAACTTAACCAAGAAAGTAAAAGACCTGTACACCAAAAACTACAAAATATTTATGAAAGAGATTGAAAAAGACACAAATACATGAAAAAATATTCCATGCTCATAGACTGGAAGAATTAATATTGTTAAAATGTCCATACTACCCAAAGACATATCCAGATTCAATGCAATCTCTGCTGAAATTCCAATATCATTTTTCACAGAAATAGAAAAAACAATTATAAAATACATGTGAATCCACAAAAAAATCCAAATAGCCAAGCTAATCATGAGCAAAGGGAACAAAGCTGAAGGCATTACTCTACCTGATTTCAAACTAAAGGTATAGTAATTAAAACAGCATGGTGTTGGCCAAAAAACAAAAAACAGACATATTGACCAATATGTCTGTTTAGAGTATCTCTGTTCTAATAGAATAGAGAGCCCAAAAATAAACTCATGCATGAATAGTCAATTGATTTGTTTTACAAAAGTGGCAAGAATACACAATGAGAAAAATATAGTTTCTTCAATAAATGGTGTTGTGAAAACTGAATACCAATACACAGAACAATAAAATTGGACCTTTATCTCATATCATACGCAAAAGCCAACCAAAAAATTGACATAAATTTTAAGTTTAAGATTGATTTAAGTAAATTAAACAATTAAATAAGACCAGAAACTGTAAAACTACTAGGAAAAAACCATCTTAGTCTGTTGGTATGTTACTATACAGGAATACCCAAGGCTGGGTAATTAAAAAAAAAAAGGTTTACTTGGCTCATCATTCTGCCAGCTGGAAGGTCCAAGGCTGGGCATCTGCCTAGGGGTTCAAGTTGCTTCTACTCATGGCAGAAGGTGAAGGGGAACCAGTGTGTGCAGAGATCACACGGTGAAAGAGGAAGCAAAAGAGAGGGGAGGTGCCAGGCTCTTTTCAACAACCAGCTCTCATGGGAACTAAGGGAGTGAGAACTCAAGGATTAACCAAGCCTTTCAAGCCATTTGTGAGGGATTTGCCCCCGTGACCCAAATACTTCCCATTAGGTCTCACCTCCAATATTGGGGATCAAATTTCAACATGAAGTTTAAAGGATCAAATATCTAAACTACAGCAAAAACACAGGGGAAAAACTACAGAAAATTGGTCTGGGCTATGATATTTTTGGATTTAACCCCTAAAGTGCAGGCAACACAAGCAAAAAATTGATAAATGGGATTACATCAAACTAAATTGCTTCTGTATAGCAAAGGAAATAATTAACAGCATAAAGAGACAAACTTGGGATTATGGATTGAGAGAAAATATTTGCAAACCATACATCTGATAAGGGGTTAATATCCAAAATATATAAGGAACTCAGACTTGAGAGTGGAACAAGATGGAGTAATAGAAGGCTCCACCAAACATCCCCTTCACAAGACACCAATTTAACAACTATCTACACAAGAAAAGCACCTTCCTAAGAACCAAGAATCGGGGGGCACATATAGTACCTGGTTTTAACTTCACATCACTGAAAGAGGCACTGAAGAGGTAGGAAGAACAGTCTTAAATCACGATTGCCACCCCTCTCCCACCCCCCAGCAGTGGCTGCTTGGTGTGGCGAGTGATTCTGTGTGCCAGGGAGAGGGAAAGCATAGCAATTCTGAGGCATTGAACTCAGGGCTGCCCTATTATAGCAGAAAGCAATACCAGACCAAACTCAACTGATGCCTGTCCCCGGAGGGAACATTTAAATAAGCCCTAGCCAGAAGGGAATTATCAATCCCAGCATTAGAAACTTGAGTTTTCACAAGCCTTACTACTGCAGACTAAAGTGCCCTGGGGCTCTAAGTAAACTTAAAAGGCAGCCTAGGCCACAATGACTGCAACTCCCAGGCTAGTCATAATGCTGAACTGGGCCCAAAGCCAGTGGACTAGGGGCACACGTGACCTACTGAGACACCAGCCAGGGTAGCCAAGGGAGTGCTGGCATCACCTCTCCCCTATCCCCAGGCTGGACAGCTCATGCATCCAAAAGATGCCTCTTCCTTCTGCTTGAGAAGAGGAGACGGACAAGTGGAGAGGACTTTGTCTTGCATTCTTGGATACCAGCTCCAGCCACAGCAGGATACGGCAGAATTATGAGGCCCCATTTCCAGGCCCTGGTTCCCAGATGACATTTCTAGGCACACCCCAGGCCAGAAGAGAACCTGCTGCTTTCAAGGGAAGCAGCCAGACCTGGCGGGATTCATCGCCAGCTAACTGAAGAGCCCTCGGGCCCTGAAAAACCAAAAGTGACACCCAATTAGTATGTCATGGGCCTTGGGTAAGACTCTGTGACTTGCTGGCTTCAGGTACAGCCACAGAGAGGTAGAGCACCAGCTGGACTTGGGGTCCATGATTCCAGGATGTGGCTCTTGGATAGCATTTCTCGGCCTGCCCTGGGTCAGAGGGGTACCCACTGCCTTGAAGGGTGAGTCCCAGGCCAGGCAGCATTAACCACAAGCTGACTGAAGAGCCCTTGGGCCTTGGAATATTAGCAATACACTGGCAGTACTCCCTGTGGGCCTGTGGTGGTGGTGGCCATGAGGTGAGGCTCCTCTGCCTTAGAAAAGGGGAAGACAGTATGGGAAGGATTGTGTCTTGTGGTTTGAATGCCAGCTTAGTCACAGTACAATGCAATACTAGGTAGACTTCTAAGGTTTCTTACTCTAGTCCCTGGCTCCTGGATGGCACCTCTGGACCAACCCTGCAGAGAAGAACACGGGTCTGGCTGGCTTTCTCACCTACTGATTGTAGAGCCCCAGAGCCTTGAGGAAATATAGATGGCAGTCAGGAAGTGGTTACAGCAGGCCTTGGGCAAGACCCAGTGCTGTACTGGCTTCAAGTCTTACCCAGCAAAGTCCTAGTTGTGGTGGAGTGTGTCACCAGCTTTATGTGGGTCAGAACAGAAAGAGAGAGACTCTGGGAGAAAGTAAAGGGACTAGAAAAAGAATTTCTGCCTGGTAATCCAGAGAATTCTTCCAGATTTTGTCCAAGACCATCAAGGTGGTAACTCTATGAGTGTGTGAAAGACCCACAGTATTACTAGGCTTGCAGGGCCCCCTACAGCAGATACAGCATACATCACAGCATCCGAGTCCTTTAGAATATCTGGAAAGTCTTTCCAAGGACAAGTACAAACAGGCCCAGGCTGTAAACACTACAATAAATACAATGCCTAGACACAGAAAAACATCTACAAGTGTCAAGACTATCCAGGAATACATGACCTCACCAAATGAATTAAATAAGACATCAGAGATCAATCCTGAAGAAACAGAGATATGTGAGACAGAGAATTCAAAATAGCCATGTGGGCAGCAAGCACCCAGGTACCGAGGCAAGGGATCGAGTGCACAAGCTGTTCCAGTATGATAAAATATATAAAATAAGAATAGTTATACTAGATATAGATCATAGATATGATTATATATGAATATCATTAATCATTAGTGTGCAGCAACTATTCTTTGTTCCAATATTATAATAATCCTTGCTCTACAATCATAACCTAGGAAAAACCAGGCCATACAGATATAGGAGCTGAGGGGACATAGTGAGAAGTGACCAGAAGACGAGTGTGAGCCCTCTGTCACGCCCAGACAGGGCCATTAGAGAGCTCCTTGGTCTAGCGGTAATGCCTGCGTCTGGGAAGACACCCGTTGCCAAGCAGACCATGGTCTAGCGGTAGCGTCAGTGCCAAGGAAAAACACCCGCTACTGAGCAGACCAGGAAAGGGAGTCTCCCTTTCCCCGGGTGGGGAGGGGGGGTTAGAGAAGACTCTACTCCACCACCTCTTGTGGAGGGTCTGACATCAGGCCTTTTAGATAGCAGTAGCAAAATTAGTGAAAGTACTAAAAGTCTCTGACATGCAGAAATAACGATGTAAGTGTCTCCTCTCTCTCTCTCTCTCCCCGCCTCGGCTGCCAAACAGGGAAGGGCCCTCTGTCCAGTGGACATGTGACCCACGTGACCTTACCTATCATTGGAGATGGTTCACTCTCCTTACCCTGCCCCCTTGTCTTGTATCCAATAAATAACAGCGCAGCCTGGCATGTGGGGCCACTACTGGTCTCCACGCCTTGGTGGTAGTGGTCCCCTGGGCCCAGCTGTCTTTTCTTTTATCTCTTTGTCTTGTGTCTTTATTTCTATAATCTCGCATCTCCGCACACGGGGAGAAAAACCCACCGACCCTGTGGGGCTGGTCCCTACATAGCCATGTTGAGGAAATTGAAAGAAATTCAAGATAACATAGAGAAATAATTCAGAATTCTGTCAGATAAATTTAACAAAGAGATGGAAATAATTAAAAAGAATCAAGTAGAAATTCTGGAGCTGAAAAGTGCAACGACATACTGAAGACTGCACCAGAGTCTTTTTACAGCAGAACTGATCAAGCAGAAGAAAGAATTTGTGAGCATGAAGACAGGCTATTTGAAAATACACAGTCAGAGGAGACAAAAGAAAGAAGAATAAAAAACAACGAAGCACACTGGCAGGATCTAGAAAATTGCCTTAAAAGGGCAAATCCAAGAGTTACTGGATCTAGCCTCAAAGAGGAGGTAGAAAAAGAGATACAGGTAGAAAGTTTATTCAGGCCGGGCGCGGTGGCTCAAGCCTGTAATCCCAGCACTTTGGGAGGCGGAGGCGGGTGAATCACCAGGTCAGGAGATCGAGACCCTCCCTGGCTAACACGGTGAAAACCCCGTCTTACTAAAAATACAAAAAAAAAAAAAAAAAAACTAGCCGAAGCCCCCCCGGCAAGGTGGCCCGGGTGCGCTGTAAAACCCAGCTACAACAGAAAAAACTAAGGCGGAGAAATGGTGGAACACGGGAGGCCGGAACGCTTACAGTGAGCCCGAGAGAATCCGCGCCACTGACAACTCCAGCCTGGACACAACAGCGAACTCCTGTCTCAAAAAAAAAAAAAAAAAAAAAAAAGAAAAGAACGTTTATTCAAAGTGATAATAACAGAGAACTTTGCAAACCTAGAGAAAGACATCAATATCCAAGTACAAGGAGGTTATAGAACACCAAGCAGATTTAACTCAAGAAGACTGCCACAAAGCATTTGATAATCAAACTCACAAAGGTCCAGGATAAAGAAAGGATCCTAAAAGCAGTAAGAGAAAAGAAACAAATGGCATACAATGGCGTTCCAATACATCTGGCAGCAGACTTTCCAGTGGAAACCTTACAGGCCAGATCAGAGTGGCATGACATATTTAAAGTGCTGAAAGAAAAGAAAAAAAAAGCTTTTACCCTAGAATAGTACATCTGGTGAAAATATCCTTCAAACATGAAGGAGAAATACAGACTTTTCCAGACAAACAAAAGCTGAGGGATTTAATCAATACAAGACCTGTCCTAGAAGAAACGCTAAAGGGAGTACTTCAATTAGAAAAGGATACTAATGAGCAATAATAAATCATCTGAAGGTACAAAACTCACTGGCAATAGTGAGTACACAGAAAATCACAGAACGTTGTAACACCGTAACTATGGTGTGTAAACTACTCTTGTCTTAAGTAGAAAAACTAAATGATGAGCCAATCAGAAATAAGAACTCGAATAACTTTTCAAGACATATACAAGACAGTACAGTAAGACATAACTAGAAACAACAAGTTTTATAGTGGGAGAATGAAGTTAAGGTATAGAGTTTTTATTAGCTTTCTGTTTGCTGCTTGTTTGTTTCTTTATGCAAACTGTGTGAAGTTGTTATCAGCTTAAAATAATGGATTATAAGATACTATTTGTAAGCCTCATGGTAACTTCAAACTCAAAAATATATAACAGTACACAAAAAATAAAAAGCGGAAAACTGAAAAAATCACCTTCACTAAAAGGAAGACAGAAAGGAGAGAAAGAAGGAAGAGAAGACCACAAAACAAACAGAAAACAAGTGACAAAATGGCAGGAGTAAGTCCTTCCTTATAAGTAATAACATTCACATCAAATGTAAATGGATTAAACTCTACAATCAGAAGGCACAGAGTGGCTGAACGGATAAAAATGAAACTAGACCCCTAAATCACATACAAAAACAAAATTAAAATAGATTAAAGATTTAAATCAAAGACCTCAAACTATGAAACTACTACAAACTACTAGAAGAAACCATTGTGGAAACTCTCCACGCCATTTATCTGGGCAAAAAATTATTGAGCAATACCCCACGAGCACAGGCAATCAAAGCCAAATGAACAAACAGGATCACATCAAGTTAAAAAGCTTCTGCACAACAAAGGACATAATCAACAAAGTGAAGAGACAGCCCACAGAATGGGAGAAAATATTTGCAAACTACCCATTTGAGAAGGCATTAAAAACCAGAATAGATAAGTAACTCAAACAACTCTATAGGAAAGAAATCTAATAATCCAACTAAAAAACAGGCAAAAGATTTGAACAGACATTTCTCAAAAGAAGACATACAAATGGCAAACAGGCATATGAAAATCGTTCCAACCATTGACCATCAGAGAAATGCAAATCAAAACTATCATGAGATATCATCTCACCCCAGCAAAAATGGCTTTCATCCAAAAGTCAGGTAATAACAAATAGTGATGAGGATGTGGAGAAAGGGGAACACTTGTACAATGTCGGTGGGAATGTGAATTAGTACAACCACTATGGAGAATAGTTTTGAGGTTTCTCAAAAAAATAAAAATAGAGCTATTATATGATCCAGCAATGCCACTGCTGGATATATACCCAACAGAAAGAAAATCAGTCTATGGAAGAGATATCTGCACTCCCATGTTTATTGCAACACTGTTCACAATAGCCAAGATATGGAAGCAACCTAAGTGTCCATCAGTAAATAAATGGATGAAGAAAATGTGGTATTTATACACAGTGGAGTACTGTTCAGCCCCAAAAAACAATGCATTCCTGTCATTTGTAACAACATAAATCGAAGTGGAGGTCATTCTGTGAAGTGAAATAAGCAAGATACAGGAAGATAAACATAGCATGTTCTCACTTATTTATAGCATCTAACAAATCAAAACAACTGATCTCATGGACATGGAGAATAGAAAAATGGTTTCCAGAGTCTGGGAAGTGCCGCGAGACATTGGGGGCAGGTGGGGATGGTTACCAAAAACTAGTTAGAATGAATAAGACCTATTATTTGATAGTACAATATGGTGACTGTAGTCAATAATAATTTTGTTGTACATTTTAAAACAAGTTTGTCCAACCCATGGCCCATGGGTCTCATGCAGCCCAGGACAGCTTTGAATGCAACCCAACACAAATTAATAAACTTCCTGAGAAATTAGGAGTTTTTTTGTGATTTTTTTTTCAGCCCATCAGCTATCATCAGTATTAGTGTATTTCATGTGTGGCCCAAGACAATGCTTCTTCCAATGTGGCCCAGGGAAGCCAAAAAATTGGACACCCCTGTTTTAAAATAACTAAAAGAGTAAAATTGGATTGTTTGTAACATAAAAGATAAATGCTTATGGGGAAAGAGACCACATTTTTCATGATGCAATTATTATGCACTGCATATCTATATCAAAACATCTCATGTACCCCATAAATATACACACCTATTATGTATGCACAAAATTAAAATTAAAACAAACAAAACAAAATACATAAGGAACTCAAACAACTGAAAAACAAGAAAAAAAAAGAATTTAAAGGTGGACCTGAATAGACATTTTTCAAAAGACATACAAATGGCCTACAAATATATTTTAAAAGGCTCACACTTCCTAATCACTAGGGAAATAAAAATTAAAACCACAATGAGATATCATCTCACACCTGTCAGAAGGGTATAATCAAAAAGATGAAAGATAACAAGTGTTGGCAAGAATGTGAAGAAAGGGGTTTATTTGTACACTATTGGGAAAGTAAATTAGTATACCCATTATGGAAAATGTGATGAAAGTTCCTCAACAAACTAAAAATAGAATAATACCATATGATCCAGCAATTCCACTTCTAGGTATTTACCCAAAAGATGTCAAATCAGTTTGTCAAAGAGATACCTGCTCCCCCATGTTCATTGCAGCACTCTTTACAATAGCCAAGATACGGACAACCTGAGTCCATCAACAGATGAATGGATAAATAAAGTGTGGTACATATACACAATGGAATATTATTCAGACTTTAAAAAGAAAGAAATTCTGTCATTTGCGACAATGTAGACGGAACTGGAAAACAATATGCTAAGTAAAATAAGCCACGCACAGAAAGACAAATGCTGCATGTCCTAACACATACGGAACCTAAAACAGTCAAGTTCATAGAAGCAGATAATAGAATGGTGGCTACAGAGACCAGAAGTTGGAAGGAATGGGAAGATGATGGTCAAAGAGTACAAAATCTCAATTAGACAGAAAGGGTTTTTAAAAATATTTATTGTACAGCATGGTGATTGTAGTTAACAATAGTGTGCTGTACATTTCAACATTGCTAAGACAGTAAACTTCACATTTTCTCACTACAAAAAATAGGTACTTGAGGTACTTGAGGCCAAAAAATAGGTAGTTGGTGGCTCACACCTGTAATCCTAACATTTTGGGAGGCTGAAGAGGGTGGATGGCTTGAGCCCCAACATGGTGAAATCCTGTCTCTAAAAAAAAATACAAAAAATTAGCCAACTGTGGTGGCATGCACCTGTAGTCCCAGCTACCTGGGAGGTTAAGGTGGGAGAACCACCTGAGCCTGGGAAGTCAAGGCTGCAGTGAACTGTGACTGCACCACTGCACCCCAGCCTGGGTGATAGAGTGAGACCCTGTCTCAAAAACTAAAAAAAGTATTTGACGTGGTGGATATGTTAATTAGTGTGATTTAATTATCCCACATTGTATTCATAAATTCATTTTGTACCCCACAAATACATACAATTATAAACTGTCAACTTAGAATAAAAATGAAATAAATATATATACATCAGAAACTTGAAAGATAATCTATAAAATAAGAAGAAATTAAAAATTGAGGCCAAAGTATTAGAACATAGAGAAATAAAATTACATATACATAATTCAATTTAAAAGAAGGCAAAATAAAGAAGTCTGAACTGTAAATAAATCAGTTCTTAAAATAAAGAATTTCATTTTCTCTACTTTATTTCAATAAAATTGAAGTAACAAATTGAAAATAAAAGGAAAGAAGTCTACTGCAAATACATTTCAAAGCTAAAATGTTAAATAAATGACCAATAAAACAGTCATTTTAAAAGGAAAACATGGGACATGAGAAAACGATAAAATCTAAAAGATTAATGGAAAACATATTTATATTACCATATTCTGGGTGGGAAGACTCAGATTTAAATATGGAAAGTATTTTAAACATTGTGAAAGTAAAAACAGTAGGTGAAAATACAGAAGAATGCTTCTCTAAGAAAATCTTTTTAAGGAAGGTATGAAACACAGAAGTATAAGGAAGTGAACAGACAGGTTTTCTGCATTTCTGGGTGGCAAAAGACAGACCATAAACACTATGTAAAATCCAAAGTAAGAAAAACAGATTTCCACCTTGAGCCAGAAAGTGGGCAGAAAAACATGGCAGTTAAGAGCAAAGTTTCTCAAGTTAGTCTGAGTTTGCTTCGTGCTTTGCCACTTACTGGCTGGCAAGTTACTTAACTCCATGCCTCAGATTTCCTATCTCTAAAATGGGATCACCATATGAGGTCATGGGGCCGTGGAGGATTAAATGAGTGACTACATACATAGCACATGGAACGCTGGCTCTCTGTAAGTACTTAATACATAGTAGCTCTTATTAATGTATAAAGAACTTCTACTAATTAGAAAATAATAGATATCTCAGATGGTCAAAATATATGAACTGCCAGCTCACAGAAGAAACAGAAAATCTACCATTTATGTATATATAGTAGCCTCACCATCAAAGAAGTTCAAACTAAATTGAGGTATTATTTTCTTCTCAAATGAGCCAAAAAAATTTAAAGTAACAACATCTGGTGTTAGTGGGCATATAGGTAAATAAACTACCTCATATACATTCTTTATTTTTCTTTTTTTAGTATAAAATAGAGATGGGGTCTTACTATGTTGCCCAGGCCAGTCTTAAACTCCTGGGCTCAAGTGATCCTCCCTCCTCCACCTCCCAAAGTACTGAGATTGCAGGTATGAGCCACTGTACCTGGCCTCATATATACTCTTGATGAGGGTATAGTTACCATCTTTTAAATGACACGTTATCAGTTTCTATTACAATTTACCCTTTAACATTGAAGTTTCATTTATAAAAATGTATCAGTCAAGTATGTGTGTATACACAAAAGTGTTTCTTACAACAGTGATACAATAGCAACAAAAGCTAAAGCAACTTAATATCCATTAATAGGATTCTTAATGAGAAAGCCTTTTAAAAAAGTACAGCTATCTTTATACCTACTAATTTTAAGTGGATAAAGCAAGTTGCACAACAGTATGTGTACATTTTAAACATACATGCTTACATTAGCATAGGGAAAAGTCTGGAAGGATCTATATCAAATTGTTGACAATAGTTACCCTTTGAGAATCGATGTGGAGGTAGGAGGGGAAGGGAAAATTCAGAGCAACATCTGCTTTTTTCTTTTATGCACTTCTGTAATGTGCAAGTATTCTTTTTTTCAAATAATCATGGTTTATTTTTGTAATTGAAAATAATGCAAACCTGGGACGAAGAAGCTATAATAAGATAAGCTTTTAAAACAAACAATGAAAAGTACTAAAATAAGAATAAAACTATATAAAGTAAAAATATCCACTATACAAACAAAAAGAAGTGAAAACTGCAATAGGGTTTTGGTTGTAGGAAATCCCTTCCCATGGTGAGGTATTGAGTCTTTCTGGGCAGGATAAGGCTACATCTGAAAAATGATGGCAAAGCCAGTGCCTGAGATGGAAGAGTCCAGTCCATGGCTACTGTGATGATTCTGAAGAACAAGAACCTTGGTCTAGGTCCCACTGAGACCTCATTCTGTTCTAGAATTCTTTGGACCTGAATGATGACCTTATAGAGAGCAAAATACCAAGAATTCAGAAGCAGGCTATGTGAGCACTCAAAAGAAGGGAATTAGGGAGCATGGGCAATCCCAAACTCTGAAGTCAATTTTTCAAGAAAATAGGGAATGCTACTTTATATCAGCCTGAGATGCCATTAAGGGCAGTGCTATAGTTTGGATATTTAACTCTCCAAATCTTATGTTGAAATTTGATCCTTAGTGTTGGAGCTGGGGACTAGTAGGAGGTGTTTGGGTCACAGGGATGATCCCGCATGAATGGCATGGTGCTGTCTTTGTAGTAATGAGTGAGTTCTTACTCGATTAGTTCCCAGTTGAGCTGGTCATTATAAAGAGCCTGGCATCTCCCCTGACCTCTCTTTGCTGTCCTCCCTCACCATGGGATCTCTGTACAGGCCAGCTCCCCTTCCCCTTCTCCATGATGGCAACAGCCTCAGGTCCTCACCAGAAGCAGATGCTGGTGCCCCGTTTCTTGTACAGCCTGCGTAACTGCGAGCCAAATAAACCTCTTTTCTTTATAAATCACCCAGCCTCAGGTATTCCTTTATAGCAACACAAATGGACTAAGATAAGTATAGATGGCATCAGGGTGGGTACCTGTGGCTCTGTCCTCCACACTGACTGTTCAGGGCCCCCAGCAGAACTCACCCTGTTCACCCTAGACATCCCTGGGCAATCCCACAGGGCCCAGAACCTCACCGGAAGTGTTGAATTCTCCACACCATGTGAGGTCATCAGCAAGGTAGCCTAGCAGCGTGTCCTCCAGGGTGAACATGTCCTGCTGGACCTGTGTGAACTGATGGGCCAGATCTTTTATTCTGCTCCAAAGAAGAGTCTAAGGAAGAATAAATACAATCTATTACTGAGATCAACTTAGCATGCCAAAACAAAATAAATCCACGGTTTTGTAAATGAAAAAAAAACAGAGCATATCAAAGTAAATCACCCATAGTATGAATAAGAAATGATGATTTCTGAGTGCAGGAGAGTGTAGGGGAGAGAGAGAGAGAGAGAGAGAGAGATAGAGAGAGAGAGAGAGAGAGAGTGTGTGTGTGTGTGTGTGTGTGCGCGTGTGTTCTAGGTCATAATGTAAATGTTTATTTTTATTCTAGGTTGCAGTCAAAAAAGTCTGAAAGTCACTGATCAAAATCTTATAATCAACATGGGATCACATCTGGAGGTGGCATTAGAGTTACAATATTCCTAAGCTTATCTCCAAAAAAACTTTGTCTACATGCTGTTTTCAGGAAGATGTGCTCTTTGATTCTTAAAGAACTATATAACCCCTTCCAAATTCCCTAAATATTCCCTACCCCTACCAAAAAAAAAAATACAATAGATTTTTTGTATTTAAGGGTTCCTCTTAAAGGTACAGAGAGTCAAAGTTCATAATTATATTCTGTTTTATGAATCTATTTTTAAAATTTTTATTTGTATAAGTTCCAGGGTACAGGCGCAGGTTTGTTACATAGGTAAATATGTGCCATGGGTTCGCTGCACCTATTAACCCATCACCTAGGTATTAAGCCCAGTATGCATTAGTTATTTTTCCTAATGTTCTCACTCCCCTCACCCCAACCCCAACAAGCTGCAGTGTGTGTTTTTCCCCTCCCAGTGTCCATGTGTTCTCATTGTTCAGCTCCCACTTATAAGTGAGAACATGCGGTGCTTGCATGTTCGTGTGTTAGTTTGCTGAAGATATGGTTATGGCTCCATCCATGTCCCTACAAAGGACATGATTTTATTCCTTTTTATGGCTGCATAATATTCCATGGTGTATACGTACCACATTTTCTTTATCCAGCCTATTATTGATGGGCATTTGGGTTGATTCCATGTCTTTGCTATTGTGAATGGCATTGCAATGAACATATGCGTGCATGTATCTTTATAATAGAATGATTTCTATTCCTTTGGGTATATACCCAGTAATAGGATTACTGGGTCAAATGGTATTTCTGGTTCTAGATCTTTGAGGAATTGCCACACTGTCTTCCACAATGGTTGAACTAATTTACATTCCCACCAACAATGTAAAAGCTTTTCTATCTCTCCACAATCTCACCAGCATCTGTTGTTTCTTGACTTTTCAATAATGCCATTCTGACTGGCATGATATTGTGGTTTTGATTTGCATTTCTCTAATGACCAGTGATACTGAGCTTTTTTTCATATGTTGTTGGCCACATGAATGTCTTCTTTTGAGCCTGTTCATGTCCTTTGCCTACTTTTTGATGAGCTGTTTTTTTCTTGTAAATTTGTTTAAGTTCTTTGTAAATTCTGGATGTTAGACCTTTGTCAGATGGATAGATTGCAAAACTCATTCTCCCATTCTGTAGGTTTTCTTTTCACTCTGATGATAGTTTATTTTGCTGTGCAGAAGCACTTTAGTTTAACTAGATCCCATTTGTCAATTTTTGCTTTTGTTACAATTGCGTTTGGCAATTTCATAATGAAATCTTTGCCTGTGCCTATGTCCTGAATAGTATTGCGTAGATTTTCTTCTAAGGTTTTTATAGTTTTGGGTTATACATTTAAGTCTCTAATTCATCTTATTTTTTTTATGAGTTGCAAGGAAGGGGTCCACTCTCAATTGTCTGCATATAGCTAAATAGTTCTCAAGCACCAGTTATTAAATAGGGAATCCTTTCCCCATTGCTCGCTTTCATCAGGTTTGTCAAAGATCAGACAGCTGTAGATGTGCAGTTTTATTTCTGAGATTTCTACTCTGTTCTATTGGTCTATATGTTTATTTTTGTACCAGTACCATGCTATTTTGGTGTCTGTAGCCTTGTAGTACAGTTTGATGTTGGGTAGTATAATGCCTCCAGCTTTATTCTTTTTGCTTAGGATCGTCTTGGCTATATGAGCTTTTTTTGGTTCCATATAAATTTTAAAATAGTGTCTTCTAATTCTGTGAAGAATGCCAATTGTAGTTTAAAGGGAATAGCATTGAGTCTACAAATTACTTTGGGTAGTATGGCCATTTTCACAATATTGATGCTTCCTATCCATGAGGATGGAATGCTTTTTCCATTTGTTTGTGTCCTATCTGATTTCCTTGAGCAGTGGATTGTAGTTGTCCATGAAGAGGTCCTTCACTTCCCTTGTTAGCTGTATTCCTAGGTATTTTATTCCCTTTGTGAATGGGAGTTCATTCACGATTTGGCTCTCTGCCTGCGTGTTGTTGGTGTATAGGAATGCTTGTGATTTTTGCACATTGATTTTGTATCCTGAGACTTTGCTGAAGTTGCTTATCAGCTTAAGAAGCTTTGGGGCTGAAAACCGGCACAAGACAAGGATGCCCTCTCTCACCACTCCTATTCAACGTAGTATTGGATGTTCTGACTGGGGCAATCAAGCAAGAGAAAGAAATAAAGTCTATTCAAATAGGAAGAAAGGAAGTAAAATTGTCTTTGTTTGCAGATGACATGTTTTCTAGTTACAGGATCATGAGTTTGCCAGTATTTTATTGAGAATTTTTACATCGATGTTCTTCAGGATATTGGCCTGAAATTTTCTTTTCTTGTTTTATCTCTGCCAGGTTTTGGTATCAGGATGATGCTAGTCGCATAAAACAAGTTAGGGAGGGGTCCTTCCTTTTCAATTTTTTGAAATAGTTTCAGAAGAAAGGGTATTAACTCCTCTTTGTAACTCTGGTAGAATTCAGGTGTAAATCTGTCTGGTTCTCAGCCTTTTTTTTTTCTGGTTGGTATTTATTACTGCCTCAACTGTAGAACTTGTTATTGGTCTATTCAGGGACTCAGCTTCTTCCTGGTTCAGTCTTGGGAGGGTGTATGTATCCAGAAATCTATTCATTTCTTCTAGATTTTCTAGTTTATTTGCATAGAGGTATTTATAGTATTATCTGATGGTTGTTTGTATTTCTGTGGGATCAGTGGTGATATCCCCTTTACCATTTTATTGTATCCATCTGATTCTTCTCTATTTTCTTTTTTATTAGTCTAGCTAGTCATCTATCCATTTTATTATTTTTTTTTCCAAAAAACCACCTCCTGCATTCATTAATTTTTTGAAGGGTTTTTGTGTCTTTATCTCCTTCAGTTCTGCTCTGAACTTGGTTATTTCTTGTCTTCTGCCAGCTTTGGGATTTGTTTCCTCTTGGTTCTCTAGTTCTTTTAGTTGTGACGTTAGGATGTCAATTTGATATCTTCCTAGCTTTTTGATGTGGGCATTTAGTGCTATAAATTTCTCTCTTAACACTGCTTTTATTGCATCCCAGAGATTCTGATACATTGTCTTTTTCCAAAGAACTTGTTAATTTCTGGCTTAATTTTATTATTTACCCAGGAGTCATTCAGGAGCAAACGTTCAATTTTCATTTAATTGGTTTTCAGTGAGTTTCTTAATCTTGAGTTCTAATTTGATTGTGCTGTGGTCTGTGAGACTGTTATGATTTTAGTTCTTCTGCATTTGCTGAGAAGCAATTTACTTCCAATTGTGTAATCAATTTTAGAGTAGATGCCATGTGGCACCAAGAGTAATGTATATTCTGTTGCTTTGTCATGGAGAGTTTGGTAGATTATCTGTCAGGTCCAATTGATCCTGAGCTGAGTTCCGGTCATGAATATCTTTGTTAATTTTCTGTCTTGGTGATCTGTCTAATATTGACAGTGGGGTGTTAAATTCTCCCACTATTATTGTGTGGGTATCTAAGTCTCTTTGTAGGTCTCTAAGAACTTGTTTTATGAATCCCAGTGGTCCTATATTGGGTGCATATATGTTTAAGATAGTTCTCTCTCCTTGTTGAATTCACCCCTTTATCATTATGTAATACCCTTCTTTTTCTTTTTTGATTTTTGTTGGTTTAAAATCTGTTTTGTCATAAATTAGGATTGCAACCCCTGCTTTTTTCCGTTTTCCATTTGCTTGGTAAATATTCCTCCATCCCTTTATTTTGAGTCTATGTGTGTCTTTGCATGTGAGATGGGTCTCTTGTGTACAGCACACCAATTGATCTTGACTATCCAGCTTGCCATTCTATGTCTTTTAATTGGGACATTTAGCCCATTTACACTTAAGGCTACTTTTGTTATGTGTGAATTTGATCCAGTTATCATGATGCTAGCTGGTTATTTTGAAGACTTGCTTATGTAGTTGCTTCATAGTGTCATTGGTCTGTGTACTTCGGTATGTTTCTGTAGTGGCTGATAACGGTTTTTCCTTTCCATATTTAGTGCTTCCTTCAGGAGCTCTTGCAAGGCAGCTCTGGTGGTGATGAATTCCCTTACCTTTTGCTTGTCTGAAAAAGATTTTATTTCTCCTTCATTTATGAAGCTTAGTTTGGCTAGATATGAAATTCAAGGTTGGAAATTATTTTCTTTAAGAATGTTGAATATTGGCCCCCAGTCTCTTCTGGTTTGTAGCGTTTCTGCCGAGAGGTCTGCTGTTTGTCTAATGGGCTTCCCTATATAGGTGACCTGGAGAATCTGATGATTATGTGTCTTGGGGTGATCTTCTCATGGAGTATCTTACTTGGGTCCTCTGGATTTCCTGAATTTGAATGTTGGCCTGTCTTGCTAGGTTGAAGAAGTTCTCCTGAATGATATCCTGAAGTGTATTTTCCAATTTGGTTTCATTCTTCCTGTCTCTTTCAGACACCCCCAATCAGTCATAGGTTCTTTTTACATAATCCCATAGTTCTCAGAGGTTTTGTTCATTCCTTTCCATTCTTTTTTGTCTAATCTTGTCTGCCTGTCTTATTTCAGCAAAATAGTCTTCAAGCTCTGATATCCTTTCTTCCGTTTGGTCTATTCAGTTATTGATACTTGTGTTTGCATCGTGAAGTTCTCACGTTGTGTTTTTCAGCTCCATCGGGTCATTTACGTTCCTCTCTAAACTAGTTATTCTCTTTAACAGCTCCTATGTTTTATCACGGTTCTTAGCTTCTTTGCAATGGGTATGAACATACACCTTTAGCTCAGTGAATTTCATTATTACGCGTCTTCTGAAGTCTACTTCTGTCAATTCATCCATCTCAGCCTCAGCCCAGGTCTTTTTTTTTTTTTAACATTGGGTAAATGTAGCTAGTATCTTTAGTTTTTTTATACTTTAAGTTCTGGGTTACATGTGCAGAATGTGCAGCTTTGTTACATAGGTATACATATATCATGGTGGTTTGCTGCACCCGTCAACCCATCATCTACATTAGGTATTTCTCCCTAATGTTATCCCTCCCCTAGCTCCCCTCTCCAACATGCCCTGTTGTGTGATGTTCCCCTCCCTATATCCATGTGTCCTCATTGTTCAACTCCCACTTATGAGTGAGAACATGTGGTCTTTGGTTTTCCGATCTTGTGATAGTTTGCTGAGAATGATGGTTTCCAGCTTCATCCATGTCCCTGCAAAGGACATGAACTCATTCTTTTTTATGGGTCTCAGCCGAGTTCTATGCCCTTGTTGGAGATGTGTTAAGATCATCTGGAGGAGAAGAGACACACTGATTTTTTGAGTTTTCAGCATTTTTGTGCTGATTCTTTCTCATCTTCATGTATTTATCTACCTTTGACCTTTGAGGCTACTGACCTTTGGGTGGGTTTTTGTGGGGTCTTTTTCATTGATGTTGTTGTTTTCTGTTTTTTCTTTTAGCAGTCAGACGCTTTCTTCCATAGGGCTGCTGCAGTGTGCAGGGGTTCCACTCCAGATCCTATTCACCTGGGTTCCTCCCACACCTGAAGGTATCACCAGTGGAGGCTACAGAACAGCAAAGATGACAGCCTGCTCCTTCTTCTAAAAGCTTCATTCCAGAGGGGTACCAGCCTGATGCCAGCCAGAGCTCTTCTGTATGATGTGTCTGTCAACCCCTGTTGGGCAGTCTCCCCAAGTCAGGAGACACAGGGGTCAGGGATCGACTTGAGGAGGCAATGTGTCCTTTAGCAGAGTTGGTGTGCTGTGCTAGGAGAATTCCTTTTGTCAGGATCAGCTGCTGTCTTCAGAGCCAGAAGGCAGGAACGATTAAATTCCCTGAAGCTGCGCCCACAGCCGCCCCTTCTGCCAGGTGCTCTGTCCCAGGGAGATGGAGGTTTTGTCTGTAAGCCCCTGACTGGGGTTGTTACCTTTCCTTCAGAGATGCCCTGCCCAGTGAGAGAAGCAGTCTGGCCACAGCCACGTTGCCACACCCAGTCCAGACTTCCCAGCCTCCTTAGCACTATCAGGGGCAAACCGCCTATTAAACCCTCAGTAATGGCGGATGCCACTTCCCCACCCAGCTCTATCATCCCAGGTCAACTTCAGACTGCTGTGCTGGCAGCAAGAATTTCAAGCCAGTGGTTCTTAGCTTGCTGGGCTCTGTGGGAGTGAGACCCACTGAGCGAAACCACTTGGATCCCTGGCTTCAGCCCCCTTTTCAGGGGAGTAAACAGTTCTGTCTCACTGGGGTTCCAGGCACCACTGGGGTATGAAAAACACTCCTGCACCTAGCTTGGTGTCTGCCCAAACAGCAGCTCAGTTTTGTGCTTGAAATCCAGGGCCCTGGTGGTGTAGACACATGAGGAAACCTCCTGATCTCAGATGGAAATGCAGAAATCACCCACCTTCTCACTGGGAGCTGCAGACTGGAGCTGGTCCTATTCAGCCATCTTGGCTCCTCCCCCTATTCATTCTTAATGGGAGTCAGTGAAGCATACTGGTTTAAGGCATGGCACCTAAAACCCCAGTCCTCATTGAAGCCCAGCATCATCATCACTTATCACGTGTTTCACCTTGAGCAACCCAAACATCACTAAGCCCCACTTTCTACACCTGTAAAATGGTATGACTGAAATAAACTAATGGGGTGCTAGGGAAATTAACTGAGATAAATGCAAGTAAATTGCTTAGCATACTATCCATCGCATAGTCACTTATTTGACAAATGTCAGCCTGGGTTATTGTTTGCCAAACACCTTCTCTGCATAGGGCATCGTGCCTGGTGAATGGAGAAGTTTCACAGTGACTCCAGCTGACTAACAATGGAATGAGAGGCTGAAATTTCTGGGTGGTTTTAAGGGCTTCACAAAGAAAATTTTAGGCATGTGGAATTTTGCCTTAAACATCGACTATAGAAAAGGTGCACTCTGATAGACCTTTTCCAATATAACCAATGTATTAGAATCCAGGCCGCTGTGGCTCCAAGTCTCATACCACTTACATTTAAACTGGTCACTTTCAAGCCTGCCAAACTTGGGCAACACTGGTCACCTAAACACACCAAGCCTCAGTTTTCTCACTGGCGAAATGGGGATGCTGACACCTGACCTGCCCATTCTACAGAATGGCTATGAAGGCCTAAGAAGGTAAGGATTAGGAGAGTCTTTTGTAAGCAAGAAAAAGAAAAAAAGCACTCTGCAAGTGTAATTTGGCGTTGTTATTATTACTACTACTAATATCACAGGTCAGGGGAAAGTTTCGTTATTATATAGGTTGTGTTAATTTGTTTGTTTGAGTTGGGTTTGGTGTTAGGTTTTTTCTGCCTAGTTTTTGGCCAAAGCCCCGTTCCTATTTCTGTATCCCCATTTCTCTCTCTTATCTCCCTTCTCCAGATGTCCTAAATCTTGATTATATCATGGCCCCTCAATGGCCTGCAAATTCCATTCCTACCAACCACACTCACACTATAATGTATGGATTTTTCCTCTTCCTTCATTCTAATCAAAAGACCTATGAATTTTTACCACCGGCTTTTATCCCCATTTTTAAAATCAATGGCATACCCTCAATTACCTTGTTGCAAGGTACGGTCTGAGTTCCCAACTTCAGTAGTGGCTGATAGTCTTCTTCTGTAATGTTGCAAGGATATTTGGAAATAAATGCACCCTTGAATGCATCCCATACACTTTGACAGTCTACATGTCTGTGAGATAAAACACAGAAAATAAAACATAAATTATTCTATTTAAAAAATATTTTTGGAGCATAATTATTTTTTAGAATCTCATTTAGGAAGCATCTATCATATGCCAGATAGTCCATACATATCATCTCGTCTCACATGTGGTCTACCAGGGGTACAAAGAGAAGCTGATACCATTCCTTCTGACACTATTCCAAACAATAGAAAAACAGGGACTCCTCCATAAGTCATTTTATGAGGCCAGTATCATCCTGATACTGAAACCTGGCAGAGACACAACAAAAAAAGAAAATTTCAGTCCAACATCCCTGATGAACATTGATGCAAAAATCCTCACTAAAATACTGACAAACTGAATCCAGCAGCATATCAAAAAGCTTATCTACCATGATCAAGTAGGCTTCATCTCTGGGATGCAAGGGTGGTTCAACATACACAAATCAATAAACATAATCCATCACATAAACAGAACCAATGACAAAACCACATGATTATCTCAACAGATGCAGAAAAGTCCTTCAATAAAATTCAACATCCCTTCAGGCTAAAAACTCTCCATAAACTAGGTATCAATGGAATATATCTCAAAATAATAAGAGCTATTTCTGACAAACCCATAGCCCATATCATACTAAATGGGCAAAAGCTGGAAGCATTCCCATCGAAAAGTGGCATAAGACAAGGATGCCCTCTCTCACCACTCCTATTCAACATAATATTGAAGTTCTGGCCAGAGCAATCAGACAAAAGAAATAAATAAAGGGTACTCATATAGGAAGAGAGAAAGTCAAATTGTCTCTGTGTGCAGACAACATGATTGTATATTTAGGAAACCCCATCATCTCAGCACAAAACCTCCTTAAGCTGAGAAGCAACTTCAGCAAAGTCTCAAGATATAAAATCAGTGTGCAAAAATCACAAGCATTCCTATACACCAATAACAGACAAGCAGAGAGCCAAATTATGAGTGAACACCCATTCAGAATTGCTACAAAGAGAATAAACTACCTAGGAATACAACTTATAAGAGACATAAAGGACCTCTTCAAGGAAAACTACAAACCTCCAAGAAAGGAAACAAACAAATAGAAAAAAAATCCATGCTCATGGATAGAAAGAATAAACATCGTGAAAATGGCCATACTGCCCAAAGTAATTTATAGATTCAATGCCATTCCCATCAAGCTACCATTGACTTTCTTCATAGAATTAGAAAAAAACTACTTCAAATTTCCTATGGAACCAAAAAAAGAGTCTATATAGCCAAGACAATCCTAAGCAAAAAGAACAAAGCTGGAGGCATCACATTACCTGACTACAAAGTACACTACAAGACTACGGTAACCAAAACAGCACGGTACCAGTACCAAAACAGATATATAGACCAATGCAACAAAACGGAGACCTTGGCCAGGCACAGTGGCTCATGCTTGTAATCCCAGCACTTTGGGAGGCTGAGGCAGGCAGATCACAGGTAAGGAGTTCAAGACCAGCCTGACCAACATGGTGAAACCCCATCTCTACTAAAAATACAAAAATTAGCCAGGTGTGGTGGTGCATGCCTGTAATCCCAGCTACTCAGGAAGCTGAGGCAGGAGAATTGCTTGAACCAGGGAGGTGGAGGTTGCAGTGAGCCAAGATCGTGCCACCACACTCCAGCCTGGGTGACACAGCAAGATCTCGTCTCAAAGAAAAAAAAAAAAAAAACAGAACAGAGACCTCAGAAATAATACCACACATCTATAACCATCTGATCTTCAGCGAACCTTACAAAAACAAGCAATGGAGAAAGGATTCCCTATTTAATTAATGGTACCAGGAAAACTGGCTAGCCACAAACAAAAGCAAAACTGGACCCCTTCCTTACACCTCATATAAAATTAACTCAAGATGGATTAAAGACTTATATGTAAAATCTAAAACCATAAAACCCTAGAAGAAAACCTAGGCAATAGCATTCAGGACATAGGCATGGGCAAAGACTTCATGACTAAAACACCAAAAGCAATGGCAACAAAAGCCAAAATTGACAAATGGGATCTAATTAAACTAAAGAGCTTCTGCACAACAAAAGAAACTATCATCAGAGTGAACAAGCAACCTACAGAATGGGAGAAAAATTTTGCAATCTATCCATCTGACAAAGGTCTAATATCCAGAATCTACAAGGAACTTAAACAAATTTACAAGAAAAAAACAACCCCATCAAAAAGTGGGCGAAGGCTGTTAACAGATGCTTCCCAAAAGAAGACATTTATGCAGCCAACAAACATATGAAAAAAACCTTATCATCACTGGTCATTAGAGAAATGCAAATCAAAACCACAATGGATACCATCTCATGCCAGTTAGAATGATGATCATTAAAAAGTCAGGAAACAACAGATGCTGATGAGGCTGTGGAGAAATAGGAATGCTTTTACACTCTTGGTGGGAGTGTGAATTAGTTCAACCACTGTGGAAGACAATGTGGTGATTCCTCGAGGATCTAGAACCAGAAATACCATTTGACCCAGCAATCCCATTACTGGGTATATACCCAAAGGAGTATAAATCATTCTACTATAAAGACACATCCACACATATGTTTATTGGAGCACTATTTACAAGACTTAGAGCCAACCTAAATGCCCATAAATGAGAGACTGAATAAAGAAAATGTGGCACATATACACCACGGAATACATAAAAAAGAATGAGTTTATGTCCTTTGCAGGGACACAGATGAAACTGGAAGCCATCATTCTCAGCTAAAAAACACAGGAACAGAAAACCAAACACCGCATGTTCTCACTCATAAGTTGGAGTTGAACAGTGAGACACATGGACACAGGGAGGGGAACAACACACACTGGGGCCTATTCAGGGGTTGGGGGCAATGGGAGGGAGAGTATTAGGACAAATACCTAATGCATGTGGGGCTTAAAACCTAGATGATGGGTTGATAGGTGCAGCAAATCACCATGGCACATGTATACCTATGTAACAAACCTGCACGTTCTGCACATGTATCCCACAACTTAAAGTAAACTTTAAAAAAAGATAACATGTAAAAATCAATCAATTTAATATGCTGTATTTTGTAGAATAAATGACAAAAACCATATGAGCATCTCAAAAGACACATACAAAATATTAGACAAAATCCAAGACTCTTCTGATGAAAAAGAAACAGTGAGAAAATTACAAATAAATTATAAATAAATTACAAAAATTACAAATAAAATGAAATTTCCTCAACCTGATAAAATTCATCTATTAAACTCCACAGCTAACATTATACATAATGGTAAAAGATTGGATGCTCCCCTTAAGATCAAGTACAGTCCAAAGATGTCTGATTTCATTCCTTATATTCAACATTGTATTGGAGTTCTAGCCAAGGAAATTAGGTGAGAAAAAGAAACTAAACTCATCCAGATTAGAAAGGAAGAAGTAAACCTATCCCTTTAATGGATGACATGATATTGTATATAGAAAATTCTAAAAAATCCACAAAAAGGAAACTGTTAGAACGAATGAACATGTTCAGCAAAGTTTCAGGTTACAAAATCAGTATACAAAAATCAATTGCATTTCTATATACTATCAATGAAAAACATAAAATTGAAATTTAAAAAATTCCATTCATAATAGCAGCAAAACAACTAATATTCTTAGGAGTAAATACAACAAAGAATTACAGGACGGGAATGCTAAAAAATCCAGAACACTGTTAAAAAGTAAAGAAGACCTGAAAGAATGGAAAAACATTCTACATTCATGGATCAGAAGACTTAAGACTTAGTATTTTTTTGTTTGTTTTTTGGTTTTTGTTTTTGAGACAGAATCTCACCCTGTTGCCCAGGCTGGAGTGCAATGGCGCAATCTTGGCTCACTGCAACCTCCGCCTCCCGGGTTCAAACGATTCTCCTGCCTCAGCCTCCTGAGTAGCTGGGATTACAGGCACACACCACCATGCCCAGTTTTTTATTTTATTTTATTTTAGTAGAAATGGGGTTTTACCATGTTAGCCAGGCTGGTCTCGAACTCCTGACCTCGTGATCCACCCGCCTCAGCCCCCCAAAGTGCTGGGATTACAGGCGTGAGCCACCGCGCCTGGCCAGAAGACTTAATATTGTTAAGATGACAGTATTCTCCAAGCTGATTTACAGCTTCGATGCAATTGCTATAAAAATCCCAGTTCCCTCTTTTGCAGATAGTGACAGTTTATCCCAAAATTCATATGGAAATGTAAGGAACACAGAAGAGCCAAAAATCCTGAAAAAGAAGACCAAAGTTGAAGAGACACATACTTCCTGATTTCAAAACTTACTACAATGCTACAGTAATCAAGACAATTGGTACTGGCATAATGATGTAATCACAAGACCAGTTCTAACCGGCCCTACTCTGTTGATAATAGTATGTCAAGTTATTTTACAGGCACAAAGCCAAAAAGTTGTAAGTCACGCAGCCAAAGAATGCAGAAAAGAAGACGTCAACCTTGAATAACACCCAGAAGAAAAATTCCTCTCCTGCCCCACCACAGAAGCAAATGGTCAAGACATGACTGGAACCTGAGGGCCCAAACATTTTTAAAAGCAAGAAACCTGAGCCCAGGCATGTCCAGTGTTAAGACCCCTTACCAAACCTTACCATAAATGGTCTTGTTTAAAGTCCTTCCAATCGAAACCTGCCCCACCAGTGCTTCTGCATACTAGCTTACCCTCCCTAACCCATAAAACTTGTCCCAGATCCCAGATGGGGAGACAGATTTGAACTTTGCCTCCTAATTCCTTGCAAGTCAACCTCATGATAAAGGTTTTGCTCTTCTCAAAAACCAGTTCCATAATATTAGCTTCTCTATCTGTCAGGCAGAAAGCACATTGTTCAGTAACAATGACAGAAATATAGATCAATGGAATAAAGAGTCCAGAAATAAAGTCTTAGAGTTATCATCAATTAATTTTAGACAAGAGTGCCAAGGCCATTCAATGGGGGAAAAAAAATCACTTTTCAACAAATGGTGCAGGGACAACGAGATATCCACATGCAAAAGAATAAATTAGGATCCCTATTTTACACCACATACAAAAATTGTCTCAAAATGAATGAAAGACCTAAATGTAAGAGTTAAATTAAAAAATTCTTAGAGGCAAACATAGAATAAAAAAATTGTCATAACCTTAGATTAGGCAATTATTTCTTAAATATGATACCAAAAGCACAACAACAAAAGAAAAGATGTATAAATTACACTTTATCAAAATTAAAATCCTATGTTCTTCAAAGGACACCATCAAGACAGTGAAAATAAAATTCACAGAATGGATTAAAATATTTGCAAATATTATTTGTTTCAGGACTTGCATACAGAATAAAGGGCTCTTATAATTCAATAATAAATGGATAACCCAATTAACAAATAGGCCAATAATTTTATACACTTTTTTATAAGAGACATAAAAATGGCTAATAAACACATATAAAAATGCTCAACATCATTAGTCACTAGGGAAGTAGAAATCAAAACCGAGAGATACCACTTACCCACTCACTAGGATTGGGTTAGGGGTTGAATTACGTCCCATTTGAAATTCACATGATGAAGTCCTCAGTCCAGTACCTTAAAATGTGACCGTTTAAAAATAGAACAGTTGCAGGTGTAATTAATTAATGCAAGGGTGGCATCCAACAATCATGTTTTAATAAGCCCTCCAGGCAATTCTGATGCAAGTTTAGGTTTGAGAATCATTGGGTTATACACGAAAATGTGAAGAGTTCAACCGTGGTTTCTTTCCAATATCTGAGCACCATATTTCTACTTCATCCACACTTGCCTTTGAAAGCCCTGCCAGGAAACTATTATTAACCTGGTTTTCTCCATACATTATATATTTAAGGAAAAAAAAAGCTGATTGCATTTTGTATTTCAATGTCAATCAAAATTTATGGGGCATCATTGTGGATAGTTTAGAGAAAAGAGATTTGGCATCGATTTTGCTTTAGGGGATCTTGTTTTGATTCCATTAATTAATGCAGTGGCCTTCTTGGGAACTTCCTGTTCCCATACTCCAACTCCCTCATAAAACTCTTCTACATCTTTCCTTAGCAGCATCTTTGCAGACAAAGATGGAAGAATAAGATAATTTTCCGCTATAAAAGATCTGTCCGGAAAGAGAAATTCATGTGCACTGAGCACCTACATGTACCAGATGCTTTCAAAAGTGTGTTCATATATAATCACCAAAACTTGTATTGAGTCCCACAGAGAATTAAAAAACCTCCAAAATTATTTTTATTCTTCTTGGGTATATATACCCTACTTCAAGAAACATTACCTCAGCATTCAAGAAAAGTCCAGTTACAAATTTAACAGAATTCCTTGTTTAGATGGAGCAGACCTATAGAACACTAGAGTTGAAACAGACCTCAGAAGAGTTTGTAACTTAACTCTTTGCCCTTTCTACATCTCATGAATCCGAGCTTCAGTGTGCCCTACAAATAAGAGAAAATGATGAGAAGCAATGAGAAATCTGGGGGCAGGTTTTATGAAGCTATCTCTTTTATCCTTAAAGCCAAACACTTCACCTTGGTTGTGCAAGTCAATTTTTTTGTTGTTGGTTTAGATATATATGTTGAAATAAAAAGGGATTGGGACTGCAGTAGACAGGGATGGGGGCAGATCTTTTCGACTAAAGAAGCAGCAGAGAAGGACTGAGTCATTTCTGGAAGTTCAATAATATTTTTCTTCAAAGATTCTTCTGTTCCAAAATTGGAAGCCTTCATCAGGAGAGGTCTAGGAGTGCCTGCAGTTGGGATGGGGAGACAGTGTCGTGGCAACTGTTAGCTCAGCAGCCGTTCCTGAGAGCTCATTCTGTGCCTGTGATTTACTCCTTCCTAAACCAGAAGTGCTGTTGAAAGTCAGAGGTTCTCAGCCCTGGCCACACTTCAAGTTCACCTGAAGAGCTTTGGAAAAGATGCAGTGCCTGCTTTCAGACCCACCAAGTCAGAATGGGGAAAGTGGAAGACCCCAGAACTAAGAATTTCTAAAAAGGTCTCCCCGGTGATTCTAATGGTCAACTGGGGTGATGGCAAGTAACCTAACGAAACCCTTTCATTTCGCAAATGAGGAAAAGGAAGTTTACAAAGGAAATGTGACTAGCCCGAGGTCACACAGCTGTTAAATGTTAGACAACCAGTTACTCAACTGAGTTTTCCCCAGCACTTAGGCAGAACCAGAACCCGCAAGTGTCTCCTGATTCCCTCCAACACCTCCCTCCGCTGCTACTGCCTTACTTTACTTCCATTTCTTACAACCAGTTAGCCAACAATCAGCAATGACTAATCATTGTAACAATTATAACAACCACAACAATTAACATTTACCAAGTGCTTTCTTCACATAGCCATCTGGCTAAGCGTCTTACAGGCATCTCATTGGGTCCTCATTCACACAAACCTATTATCTCCAGTTTACCTATAAACTCAGAAGACCAAATAACTTGCCTAACACTCCACAACTAGAATATCCCAGCCAGAATTTGCATCTTGTACTGTCCAAGTCCAGACCACATACCCTTAGACACTTCATCAGACAGCCTCCCAAGAGGCCATCCCAAACATTGCTTCCAAGAACAGAGAGGAGCCCTCTACAATATTTGTAGAGAAAGAAAAGCTTTTTTAAATAGCTATTTTTCCAGAGCCACCTGACTCAGCCACCATGATGGAACCAAATAGTTACCAGAGAGCCCAGACAAGGCTAATGCAATCAAGCAAACAAATCTGAAAGTAATTCATAACATCATTTTGAACTGTTCAACTATAATTCCTTCATCCTAGTACCTTAAAACCAGGGCATCTTCAATGATTTTCTGTCCAAAAAAAAAAAAAAAACTTGGAGAAATCACCCCACACTGATCAATCCATGTTTTAAGAATAGCTATCCCTGGACAGTAGTATAGAGTTGTTTTGTGACCTTCTATTCTCCTTCTTACATTCTCAATTTTTCTGTGATAAGCATATATTACAATGGGGATCATGACAAAACTTTGATTTTCTTGTTAAATTGCCTGGACAACTATACTAAATGTTGGAGAATCTTGGAGGGTCTTAGGAAATGGGAACATCTCAGGTCCAAGCACCCTTGGTGGTCACCTGTTATTTCTGTGCCTCTCCCAGCTCTTTTGGCCACAATGTATCCTTTCTCATCCCTCATCCAGATAAAGACCACACTGTGTAACCAGGTAAGACAATGTTGGTGCCCCAGATGCATGTGCTGAAGTCTAATGATGTGAAACGTGGAGTGGAGTGGAGTGGGAGGCTAGGACTACAGACCTCTTCCAATAGAGCTTTCTCCCCAAACGCTTCCTTGCATTCTTAAGCAAAATTGGATACCAAATCACACAAGAATCACAGAACATACCCAGAATCACAGTACGAATAACGTCAGGGAGACAGGTAATAAAGAGGCTTAAACAAAGCAAGGAGCGAATGAGAGAATGGCACGACCTGCAAAGCCCCGCTGGTCCTGCCTTCCTTCCTGCATGGGACACGTGCTTTCAGGCCCAGAAGAATGAATACAGCCACTAAGTGAGGTTTCATGGGGTTCCTCACACAGTCAAAGGGATCTAAGGGATGAAGTCTCCAATTTATTTGAGAGAGAATTGTACAGTTTACATGATCTTCCAGGGAATCATGCCTCATGGATTCTGAATTTAGTTTTCAGAAATAATCCTTTAATCAAGGACACCCTGCTAAGGGTATTCTAGAGATGGATCTCTTTGTTTTAGCAAATATTTTCAGTCTATCTGCCTAGAGCTCCAATAGAAAAGGAGATTAGACCAGCTCACCTGCCCTCCTCTGGTTCGCTCGAGTTCTCTCTCTCTCCTCAAATTGAGTAAAGTGATCCCAGTCTAGCTGCTTTAGCTCCTTCCTTCTGGGACCTCATATGCATGGGTTGTATTGTATGTGGAGATGTTGGTAATGACAAAGCAGTGCAGCCCCCCAACACTCTGGATCTGGCCTGGTCCCCACAGCTGGGTGTTAGTGTTCTCCACCTGAGCATAAGCAACTCCATGGGACACTAGCATCAGACAAGGCCACTGTGTACGTGGTCTGTCACCATGATAGACCATGATGTGAACACAAGCAAAAATGGCATCCAAACCACAAAGTAACAGCCAAACATCCTTTTATCACAGCTGATAGGAGTGACTGCCGCTTCTTTACTTATTACAGCTTCAGCCTTCTCATTCTTGCAGCCCAGTAGAGGAAATTTATTTAAACATCCTACCGCAGACTTACCACCATCCCCCTACTACCTGGCAGCATCCAGGAAAAGCCAGCCTCCTTGAACCTTTCCCCCAAATCTCCTAAAACAAGCCCAAATCCTCAGTAAGTCCTTTCTAACGTTATCAGATAAAACCTGTCCCACCCTCACGGGTCCCTATGCTGAGTGTCTTCCCTTCTTGCAGACAGCAACAAACCCATCTTTTTCAATTACAGTATGTTCCTGGTGGTCTTAGGTTGCGGAGGCATTGACAATAACAATCTTGAATGGGATATTTAAGAATCAAAAGGATTATGACAATCAGACTGCCATAATCAGTGTTTATGCTTGGCCAAAGCTCCGTGATCACCTTCTGAACAAGACAACTAACCCACTGATGAAAGTTATCCTGGAAGACTGGAGAAGTCTTCATCTGTTAGCAGTTTTCTGCTCACCTCCTCAAACGGTGACCTGAGGCTCAACACAGCATAGGCTGGGCACAAATGTCAAGATTAAGGTCAATGCCATGTTCTCCCCTTTCCTACCATTCTGCTCCTGCCAACGGATCCTGGACCTCTCACTCACCCTATCCCCCCGTGCATCATTCCCTCGAGTTCACCTCCTACCACTTCCTTCTACCTTCTCTGACCTACCCAAGGTGCATTGACTCCAGGTGCTCAGAGGGAGGAGGCAGCACTACCAGGAGAAAGGGAAAGTCATGATCACCAAGGAGCATTCACCACCTGCCACTGTGCCAAGTGCTTCACACTAGTCCATGGGCGGGGTATCAGCACCACCCCTGTTTTCGAAATAAAGAGACTAAAGCTAGAGAAGTTTATTACCTTGTCCAAGTGGCAGAGCTGCCTTACATGCCAAACTTTGTTTTTTTTTGCAAAGCAATGCTGCCTCCCACAGGAAATTTACAATCATGGCCCTACCCACAGAATAGGATTGGTTCTAACAGAAATGAGGATCTGAGACTCCAAGAGTTCTCGTTCCCCTAGATGGTACAAAAGGTTCAAGACCAGAATAGGGCAGAGTTATTCCCCAGTGCTGGGGTAAAGTGAGTCAGGCAAGAGGGCACAGGGCAGGAAGCGGTGAAAACACAGATCTATTCGGTGGTTACATCCAGTTTGTCTGTTGTCAGCCTACTTCAGGTGTCATAGTGCTGTGCTAGCACCTCTCTCTAAACCTGTACCATTCTCACAAAGAGCAACTATGTTTCAAAATCCCTGTCAATTAAAAAACATCACCTTCATAATGTGTCCCTCTCCAGGAAAACTCTCACACTCTAAATCCTCTTGCCTAAAAGCACTCAGATCTTGCAGGGTAATTACATTCATCCTTTGAATTTTACAGCTGTCAATTCCCATAGAGCAGGCTGTCTGGGCTCAAAGAAAACAAGCAGGTTAAAAGCTATTAATTCTCAAATTTAAGGCTATCAGAACCTGTATTTAAGGTAAAGACTGCCACCTTGTGGGAGAAGTGAGTGATTGGTGAGAGTCACTGCAACAATTAGGATTATCTAAGTAGAATCTTAAAATCAGAAAACTCTTCAGGCTGAAGGAAAGCTTAGAAATCATTAATTAGCTTAGAAGTCATCAACCCAGCAAATATTTATTGAGCACATACTAGGTGCTAGAAACACTTATGAGAACTTAGGGTATATCAGTGAACAAAACACAGGTCTCTGTCCTTATAGGAGTTTACATTTTACTGGAACAAAGACTGACAATGAACAACAAACATAATTAATATGTAAGTAATAAAGCATGTTAGAAATTTATAAGTTCTATTGGAAAAAGGTAAAATAGACTAGAATGAATGTCAAGAATGACGGAGGAGGAGGTGTCAGTGGTATTAAATAGGGTGGCATTAAATACGGTGGACAGTTGACATTAAATAGGGGGGACATATTTGAGTAAAGAATTGAAGGAAGCGAGGGACTTAGTCCCACAAACATCCCAGGAACATTCTAGGCAGAATAAGCATCACAAGCCATATAAGAAAAAAATTAACAAATTGGACCTTAACTAGATTTTTTTAAAACTTTGCTTTTAAGAGTTTTAAAAGTTTCCATTAAAGAAAATGGAAAGGTAAGTCACAAAATGAAAGAAAATATTTTAGTACACATCTGAAAAGGACCTGTTTTCAGAATATATAAGCTTCCTACAAGTCAATAATAACATCAAAGAAACTAATTTTTCTTATCACTTTTAAAGACACATAATTGCACATATTTATGGGGTGAAGGGTGACATTTCAATACGTGCATGCAATGCATAATGATTCAATTTGGGTAACTGGCATATCCATTATCTCAAAGGTTTATCATTTCTTTGTGCTGGTAATGTACAAAATTTTCTCCTCTCAGTACTTGAAAACATACAATACGCCCCAGTGGAGAAGCTGAGGTCAACATCAGATTTGAAATATTTAAAGTGGATACAAAACTATTTCAGCAATGCAGACAATTAAGTGTGTTGTTGTGGGTGATGGTGCTGTTGGTAAAACATGTCTCCTGATATCCTACACAACAAATAAATTTCCATCGGAATATGTACCAACTGTTTTTGACAACTATGCAGTCACAGTTATGACTGGTGGAGAACCATATACTCTTGGGCTTTTTGGTACTACAGGGCCAGAGGATTATGACAGATTACGACTGCTGAGTTATCCACAAACAGATGTTATTTCTAGTCTGCTTTTCAGTGGTCTCTCCATCCTCATTTGAAAATGTGAAAGAAAAGTGGGTGCCTGAGATAACTCACCACTGTCCAAAGACTCCTTTCTTGCTTGTTGGGACTCAAATTGATCTCAGAGATGACCCCTCTACTATTGAGAAACTTGCCAAGAACAAACAGAAGCCTATCACTCCAGAGACTGCTGAAAAGCTGGCCCGTGACCTGAAGGCTGTCAAGTATGTGGAGTGTTCTGCACTTACACAGAAAGGCCTAAAGAATGTATTTGACGAAGCAATATTGGCTGCCCTGGAGCCTCCAGAACCGAAGAAGAGCCGCAGGTGTGTGCTGCTATGAACATCTCTCGAGAGCCTTTTCTGCACAGCTGGTGTCAGCATTATACTAAAAGCAATGTTTAAATCAAACTAAAGATTAAAAATTAAAATTTGTTTTTGCAATAATGACAAATGCCCTGCACCTACCCACATGCAAGGCCCATAGGTATGGCCCCCTTTGCCCTCCCAGTACTAGTTAATTTTGAGTAATTGTGTGTTGTCAGAAAAGTGATTAGTACTAGTTTCTGTTTTGTTGTTTCAAAAAAAAAGGTGGTTTTTGTTTGTTTGTTTGTTTAAAAGCAAGGCATGCTTGTGGATGACTGTAACAGAGTAACTGGAATTGTTGAAGCTGCTCCCTGGTTCCACTCTGGAGACATTTGGGACATCTTAGTGTTTTGTTTTGTTTTTTTCCTCCTCTTTTTTTGGGGGGAGTGTGTGTGGGGTTTGTTTTTCAGGCTTGCTTTTTAATTCATTAACCAGTGGATAGCCCTTAAAGGGAGGAGGATGGATTGACTCCACATTCCACTTCCTAGATCTAGTTTAGAAAACATGTTCCCCATCTGGTGCTCTTAGGAAGGAGTATAGTAAATGCCTCATTTAATAACACTCCTTTTTGAAAGTTGCCTTTTCTCTCCACCCGTGAGTAGATCCAGTATTTGATGAAACTCATGAAAGTGGGTGGAGCCTGTCTTGCCCCTCCTCTTTTCTAGGACGCACTATATGGGACGGTGACTTTCAAGGACATTTGTTTGCCATTCACTGTTTTTTGGGGAAGTTGATTTCTAACTTCTTTCACTGATAAATGAAGAAAAGTATTGCACCTTTGAAATGCACCAAATGAATTGAGTTTGTAATTTAAAAAAATTTTGCCCTCTCAGTCATTGTCTTATGTGCTTTGCAGCTCAGTACTATATGGTGTTCCTAGAATGCAGCTGAAGACCTGGTATGTAGAGGAAATACGAGGGGTGGTGCTAGAAGACAGACATCTGTGGAATGATTCACATCCTCTCAAGTTAGGAGGATGGAGGCCTGCTTCATTAAGAAGCTGGGGGTAGGGTGGGGGTGGGGAGAACACTTAACAACATGGGGACCAGTCAGGAGAATCCCCTTATTTCTGTTTTGCATATGAGGAACACTAGAGCAGCCAGGTGAGGCTCTCTAGTTTAATAAAAATCATGGAAAGAGTCTTAATGAAGACTCTTAATAAGCGTTAATAGGGATTTTATCAGCTTATTTTGGTTGCAGTTTCCAATTTTTAAAAATGTTGAGGTAATCTTTGCCACCTTCCCAATCCTAATTCTTATAGATTCATTAGTGTTGAACCAATGCTTTCTCACGTCTCAATTCTTTGTATATGCATTCTTTTCAGATGTATTAAACAAAAACCCCTCACAAGCCAGCCTGAGGGTTGTTATTTTCCCTTCGTCTCTTACTTTTCAGATACTGAGGAGTGGGAACTTGACTCTTGATAACATCAATTTCTAACAAACTTTGAGATAAAATTTTAAAGCTTTATTATTTTTATTTTACTTTCTGGCATTTAGTTTGAGATAATATTTGGCCCTCTATATGTTCAGGTTTGTGCTTTCTCCCCTACATTTGACACTTCCCTTAAATACCAAGTAGGTCCATAATAATTCTTAGTGAAGCAGTGTTCAGGAAGCTCACTGCTCATAGTGGAAGGAAATGTTAGTGTACCTTTAATCCACAGATCATTGGAAAGCAGCTCCTTTCCCAAGTTTTCTGCATCAGTGGTTCTCAAACTTGGCTGCTTACTGGAGTGCGCTTGAACAATGTGATTTTTAAGTTTTCCAGGCTTTCTAAAATGTAGCCAAATTTGGGAACCACCACACCTAGGTGGTTATCTCATACTACTTCTATCAGAATACAGATTGTGTGCTGTGAATCTGAATATGGGATACATTTTCTTTAGGTAGCAAGAAAGGTTTATTTACCTTTAGGACATTATACTGATCTGCTTGAGAATCTTAGAAACAAAGAACCCTTAAAATCAGTTAAGGGTGATACGTTGTGGTGTCATTTTGATAGTTCTCTGCATGGAGTCATGTTTGGCATGATTTGCATACTGTGCTAGAATTAAGCTGGGTTAGTTGAGAAGGGATTAGGAAGAGGCAGATGTAAGCTTTAACAGTTCAGGAGGGCGGAGCAAGATGGCCGAATAGGAACAGCTCCAGTCTCCAACTCCCAGCGCGAGCGACACAGAAGACTGGTGATTTCTGCATCTTCAACTGAGGTACTGGGGTCATCTCACTAAGGAGTGCCGGACAATCAGTGCTGGTCAGTTGCTGCAGCCTGACCAGCGAGAGCTGAAGCAGGGCGAGGCATCACCTCACCTGGGAAGCGCAAGGGGGAAGGGTATCCCTTTTCCTAGCCAGGGGAACTGAGACACACAACACCTGGAAAATCGGGTAACTCCCACCCCAATACCGCGCTTTAAGCAAACGGGCACACCAGAAGAATATATCCCTCACCTGGCCGGGATGGTCCCACGCCCACGGAGCCTCCCTCATTGCTAACACAGCAGTCTGCGGCGATCTAACTGCAA
>NW_016806263.1:1728090-1811610 GCF_001698545.2 Rhinopithecus bieti
CCGCATGTTCTCACTCATAGGTGGGAACTGAACAATGAGATCACTTGGACTCGGGAAGGGGAACATCACACACTGGGGCCTATCATGGGGAGTTGGCAGGGGGGAGGGATTGCATTGGGGAGTTATACATGATATAAATGATGAATTGATGGGTGCTGACGAGTTGATGGGTGCAGCACACCAACATGGCACAAATATACATATGTAACAAACCTGCACGTTATGCACATGTACCCTAGAACTTAAAGTATAAAAAAACAAAACAAAACAAAAAAAAAAACAGTTCTAACCAAGAAATGCATCTTATTTATTCCTTGTTGACCATACTAGGGAGAGATACCTGGATCATGTGACACCCTGGAAAGCAGAGACACATGTATCCTTAGTGTAGTCAGGGGCATATAGGTCCTTAAATACTGCTATATCTTTGTCCTAAAGCAATGCTTGACATGATATGGCTCTAGAAATAGTCATTGGATGGGTGGATTATTTTATAAATGAGTAAGTGAAATAAAGCAGGTCATACAGTTGTGTCAATGAATTATCCATGTATCAGAAGAACAAGGATGACAAGGGGATTGATTGAAGCTAATGTTTTCTTAAATATTTTCAAATTGATTTCTGCATGTCAGAAGAACTTAGGCAGCAAATGGATGCAGCTTAGGTTCTCCATTTAAATATTGTTTTCTGTTTGACTTAACAAACTTGTTTATAGTCGTGACTTAGAAGGTGAGTGATATTCTCCAGGGAGTATGATTTAGAGGCTGGAAAGGGTTATAGAAAAGTCCTTACAGGCTTAGTTTGTGTCCGAATTTACAGCACTTACTACAATGTTAATATGTTATTGCTATTTGTAAGTGTTTTACTGAACATCTTAGAAATCGGTCTTATAGTTTGTTAAAGCGATGTTCTTCAAGCTGGACTTCATGCCACAAGGGGAGTGTATTCTAAGGGGGAAGAAAAGGATTGTGGTTTGAAAGAACAATTGTAATATTTCCTTCATTCTGAGGTGTATTTTTCTCACATTTTCGTATTGTAATCAGGATACCTCTTAACATTGGTGTACATTTATTGTAGTAGTACTTTCTCTCCTTTTGTCCTGCAAGTTGTCACTAAATTTGTACTATCATAATTGTTACCTTCTTAGAATGCATAAAATAGTGGTACTTCTTTAAAAAAAAAAAAAGAAAACATACAATAAATTATTGTTCACTATAGTCACCCTACAATGCTATAGAAAACTAAAACTAAAACTTATTTCTCCTATCTATATATAATTTTGTATTCACTGATCAACCTCTATCTCCCTACCCTTCTCAGCTTCTAGTAACCACTGTTCTACTCTCTACTTCTCTGAGATCAGCTTTTTTAGCTCCCACATGTAAGTGAGAATATATGAAACTTGTCTTTCTGTGCCTGGCTTATATCATTTAACATAATGTCCTCCAGACTCATCCATGTTGCCACCAATGATAGGATTTTATTCTCTTCTATGGCTGCATATTATTGTCTATATATACCACATTTTCTTTATCTCTTCATCTGTTGATAGACACTTAGGTGGATTCCATATCTTCATTATTATAAATGAAACTGCAGTAAAGATGGGAGTGCAGGTATCTCTTCGACATATGATTTTATTTTCTTTGGATATAGGTCCATTAGTGAGATTACTGGATCATATGGTAGTTCTATTTTTAGCCTGTTAAGGAACTTCCACACTGCTTTCCATAATAGCTATACTAATTTACATTCCTTCCTGTGTGGGAATTTTCTTTGTCGCTTATACACTGTTCGTGTGAATGTAAATTAGTTCAGCCACTGTGAAAATCACTTTGGAGATTTCTTAAAGAACTGTTAATACAATCTGAACTACCATTCAACCCAGCAATCCCACTACTGGGTATATGCCCAAAGGAAAATAAATTGTTCTACCAAAAAAAAGACATGCACTTATAAGTTCATTACAGCACTATTCACAATAGCAAAGACATGGAATCGACCTAGCTGCCCATCAATGGCTGATTGGATAAAGAAAATGTGGTGGTGTGTATGTACCATGGAATACCACACAGTCATAAAAAGAAGAATGAAATCATGTCTTTTGCAGCAACAAGAATGCAGCTGGAAGCCATTATCCTAAGCAAGTTAACACAGAAACAGAAAACCAAATACTACAGTTTCTCACTTATAAGTGGGAGCTAAACATTGGGTACACACGGGCATAAAAATGGGAATGCTAGGCACTGGGGAGTATAAGAGGAGGGAGAGAAGGAGGAAGGAAGGGTTGCAAAACCACATATTGGGTACTATGCTCACTACCTGGGAGATGGGTTCAGTCATACTCTGAAACCTCATCATAATGCAACGTACCCTTGTAACAGACCTGCATATGTACCCCTTGAATCTAAAGTAAAAGCTGAATTTTTTTAAAGGTTCCTTTTATCTGCATTCTTGCTAGCTTTGTTATTTTTTCCTCTTTTTGATAATAGCCATTCTAGCTGGTGTGAGATAATCTCTCACTGATTTTGATTTGCATTTCCCTAATCATTAGTCACACAGAGCACTGTTTCAAATACTTAGTGGCCATTTTATGTCTTCTTTTGAGAAGCATCTGTTCAGATCAATGGCCAATTTTAAAAATCAGATTATTTGACTTTTTGCTGTTTAAGTTCCTTGTATATTCTAGATATTAATTCCTTGTCAGAGAAATCACTTGCAAATATTTTATCCCATTCTGTAGTTTGTCACATTACTCTGTTGATTGTTTCCTTTGCTGCACAGAAATGTTTAGTTTGATGTAATCCCATTAGTCTATTTTTGCCTTTGTTGACTGTGTTTTGGAGGTCTTATCCATAAAATCTTTGCTCAGAACATTTCCCTTACATTTTCTCTTAGTAGTTTCATTTGGGGTCTTACATTTAAGTCTTTGATTTCATTCGTTTTCAGTTACTTTTTGTATATTATGATAGATGGGGCTCTAGTTTCATTCTTCTGCATATGAATATCCAGTTTCCCCAGCAACATTTATTGAAAAGGGTGTCCTTTCTTCAGTTTATGCTCTTAGTGCTGTTGTAGAAAATCAGTAGGCCATAAATATGTGAATTTATCTCTGGGTTCTCTATTCTGTTCCATTGGTTTACGTGTCTGCTTTAATGCCAACACAATGCTGTTTTTCTATAGCATTATAGTAAAATTTAAAGTATATTTTAAAGTAAAATAGTGTGATTCCTCCAGTTCTTTTTGCTCAGAATTGGTTTGGCTTGGCCAGGAGCAGTGACTCATGCCTGTAATACCAGCACTTTGGGAGGCTGAGGCAGGTGGATCACTTGAGGTCAGGAGTTTGAGACCAGCCTGGCCAACATGGTGAAACCCTATCTCTACTAAAAATAGGGCATGGTAGTGCATGCCTGTAATTCTAGCTACTGAGGTGGCTGAAGCAGGAGAATTGCTTGAACCCAGGAGGCAGAGATTGCAGTGAGATGAGATCATGCAACTGCACTCCAACCTGGGTGACAGAGGGAGACTCTGTCTCAAAAATAAAATGAAATAAAATAAAACAAACAATTGCTCTGGCTATTTGGGGTCTTTTATGGTTCCTACAAATTTAAGAGTTTTTTTTTTTTTCCATTTCTGTGAAAAATACCATTGAAAATTCGATAGGGATTGCATTGAATCTGTAGATTGCTTCAGGTAGTATGGAATCTTAACAGTATTGATTTTTCCAAGCCATGAACATGGGATATCTATCCAATTTTTATGTCCTCTTCAATTTCTTTTATTAGTGTCCTGTAGTCTAGAGATCTTTCACCTCTTTGGTTAAATTTACTCCTAGGTGGGTTTTTTTTTGGGGGGTAGCTATTATAAGTGGGGTTCCTTTTACAGATAGTTTATTATTGGTGCATAGAAATGCTACTGATTTTTGTAGGTTGATTTTTTATCTCACAACTTTACTGAATTTGTATATCAATTCTAAGAGTTTTTGGGTGGAGTCTTTAGATTTTTCTATATATAAGAGAATGTCATCTACAAACATGGTCAATTTGACTTATTCCTTCCAAATTTGGATGTCTTTATTTCTTTCTGTTGCCTAATTGCTCTGGTTAGAACTTCCAGTACTACATGGAATAAGAGTAGTGAGGGTAAGCATTCTTGTCTTCTTCCAGTTTTAGAGAAAAAACTTCCAACATTTCCCTGTTCGGTACAATGTTAGTTGTGGATTTGTCATATATAGCCTTTATTAAGATGAAGTGTGTTCCTTCTTCTAAACCTAATTGTTTGAGAGTTTTTATCATAGAGGGATGTTGAATTTTATCAACTGTTTTTCTGCATCTATTGTGGTGATCATGATTTTTGTCCTTTATTTTGTTGATGGGATGTTTTATGTTTATTGATTTGCATATGTTGAACCAGTCTTGCATCCCTGGAATAAATCCCACCTGGTTTTAGTAAATAATCTTATGAATGTGCTGTTGGATTCAGTTTACTAGTATTTTGTGGAGGAACTTTCCATTTATGTTCATCAGGGATACTGGCCTGCAATATTTTTTGTTGTTGTTGTATCCTTGTCTGGTTTTGTATCAGGTTAATTCTGGCCTTATAGAATGCGTTTGGAAGAATTCTCTTCCCTTCAATTTTCTGGAATAGTTTGAGAAGAATTGGTAGTTATTATTTAAATTTTGGTACAATCCAGCAGTAAAGCCATCCAGTCCTGAGTTTTTTTTTTTTTTTTTTTTTTTAATTGGGAAACTTTTTATTGTTGTTTAATAAATATTATTATTGAGGTTCCTGCTTGTTATTGCTCTGTTTGGATTTCGTATTTCTTCCTGGTTCAATCTTGGTAGATTGTAGGTGCCCAGAAATTTATCCATCTCCTCCGGGTTTTCCAATTTATTGGTGTTCATAATAGTCTCTTACGCTCTTTTATATTTTTGTGGTATCAATTGTAACATCTCCTTTTTCATTTATTTGGTTCTTCCCTCTTTTCTCTTAGTCTACGTAATGCTTAGTCAATTTTTTTTTGAAAAACAACTTTTCATTTTGTTGATATTTGTATTACTTTTCCAACCTATTTCATTTATTTCTGTTCTGATCTTTATTATTTACTTCCTTCTACTAATTTGGAGTTTGGGGGTGTTGTTGTTGTTGTTGTTTGGCTTTTGCAGTTTCCTGAGGTTCACTGTCATTTGTTTTAAATATTTCTACTTTTTTGATGTAGGCAATCATTACTATGAACTTTCCTCCTAGTACTACTTTTACTGTATTCCATAGATTTTGGTATGTTGTGTATCCATTTTTATTTGTTAGGCATGTTTTCATCATTTTCAGTAAGTTTTTTTATTTTTCTTAATTTCTTCATTGACCCATTGGTCATTCTGGAGTATGTTGCTTAATTTCCAAGTATTTGTACCAAAAAACCCCCTAATTTTAAAAGATGGGCAAAAGATTTGAAACATACTTCAAAAAGCCTATGAGATGATCCTCAGCATCATTAGTCATGGGGGAAATGCAAACTACAGCCACCATAAAATAACATTATAAATTTTTAGATGGCTAAGATGTAAAAGTCTGACAATACCAAATGTTAACAAAGATATAGAACAACCACAATATCCACACACTGATCCTACACATGTAAAACTATACAATTGCCTTATAAAATGGTTTGATGGTTTCTCAAAAAGTTAATCAACTTATCTACCATATGGCTCAGCTATTCTATTTCTGGGTGTTCACTCAAGAGAAATAAAACCGTATGTGTAAGAATTAAAGAAAGAGAAAAGAAACACGAAAGGTGGCTTGCCAGTTAAGACAAGTTTATTTTAGAGAAAACAAACCCGTGAGGAGCTTTTGGCCGAGCCAGGTCAGAGGCACACTCTCTTATAGACTAAGAGTTTTTAAGGATTTAGGATGGGAGAGTTTATTAGAAGCTTGGACTGCTTTTGTGTTTTTTATTGTGCTTATCTGGGAGGGAGAGTTGTGTGTCTGTTTTTATACATTTTCTGTAGCTGCAGGCATACCCCCTGAGTCTGCTTTTCGCTTCCCTATTTTAGTGCACCTGAAGGGAAAAGAATGTGTTTATTACGCCCACTGTCTTACTGGGGCCCACTGTATGAGGGTGAAGTTTGGCAGTTACCAAAGACATTTTTCTCCCACCTTCCTCTGTGCCTGAGCTGTTTTATCTGTGTTTTACTGTTTGCTCCTTCTGGCTACTTGTAGTTAGAAGAGAAGTGATTTCCTTGAGATGCATGAGGCTAAAAATGGAGCTGGAACTTAAAGTGGCAGTGTTTGTCCAAGATGATAGTGCTCCTGCTCTGTCAGTATGTCCATACAATAACTTGTACACTAATGTTCATTGAACCTATATTCATTGTATCCAAAAAGTGAATACAAGCCAAATGTCTATCAACAGGTAAATAGATAAACAAATTGTGATATATACACACAATAGACTCAATAGTAAAAAGGAACAAGCTATTAATACATACAACAACATGGATGAATCACAAAAACATCATGACAAAGACATACAACTCAGACACAAAAGAGTACATGATACGTATTCCATTTATATAAACTTCTTAAAAATGTAAATTTATCTCCAGTAACAGAAAGCAGACATCCCCTACTGGATATCAAAGCATTAGTAATTTAAACAACGTGGCAGTGGTATAGCAACAAACAGACCATAAAACAGATTGGAGAGTCCAGAAATAAACTGACATACATAAAGAAACACAAGATGCAGTGGAAGTGGCATCAGAAAGCCCTCAATAAAGGATGGATTATTTGATTAACAGCACTCACACAACTGACTATCCATCTGGGGGAAAATGAAATGGGGTTCCTAATTTCACCACACACAAAGAAAAATTCCAAGTGGATCAAAGATCTAACTATGAAAAGCAAACGTTTAACATTTTTAGAGTATATATAACCCTTTTGTGATCTCACATTAAAGAAATCCGTTCTTAAATAAGATACAAAAGGCACAACCATAAAAGAAAACATAAATTTGATCATATTTAAATCTTTAGTAAATAAGGGACATGATAAATATAGAGTCAAGAGTTAAGCCATAGACTGGGAGACTATATTTGCAATCCACGTAACTGACAGATTAGAATCCTGAACGTGTAAAGAGACAATTCAACATAAGAACAAGCAAGACAGAAACAGGCTTTTCACAGAATGACCTGAATGACAAATAAACACATAAAAAGGTAATTACTTGTGTTAATGATCAGGGAATTAAAAAGATAAAACAACAAGGAAATGGGCTTTTTTTTTTGAGAATTCCAAATGATAATGAGGATGAATAGCAATGAGGACTTTACACCGCTTTTGTGAAAATAAAGTGCTATAACAAATTTGGTGACCATTTGGCCATATGCAATGTGGCAGATGCAGTTGGTTCCCTACACTCCAGAAGACTTTTTACCCTTCTTTCCTATTGGCAAAGCATGTCTCCTATTATGATTCAAAATATCAAATTCTCACTTCTTAAGCCTCTTTTATAGCTTTGGGTAACCGTGTGGCTCGATTCTGGCCAGTGAAATTTAAGGAGAAGCCTAGAGAGGGTTGAAAGAGGGCTGCTGGGAAATATGTTATTTTGGGATGAAAAGAGACTTGAAATGGGGGTGTGCTCTTGCCCCCCTCCCTGCCCTATGTTCCAGGTATATGAGGGCATAATGCAGCAATCTTTTGACAAGAAGCTGAAAGCCACTCAAGGGAGATGGAAGAGTGTAAGGGAACAGCCTCGGCCATCACTGTGCTGCTGAACTGACCCTATGACCACCCCACTTCTGGATGTCTTGTTATGTGTGTCAACAACATTTTCAAGTGGCCAGGCTCTATGGCTCATGCCTGTAATCCCAGCACTTTGGGAGGCCAAGGTGGGAGGATTGCTTGAGGCCAGGGGTTTGAGACCAGCCTGGGCAACATAGTCAGACCTCATCTCTATAAAACATTTGTTTAAAATTTAAAATATGTTTTAAACCTTTTCAGTTGAGTGTTCTGTTAGTTGCAGCCAAAAGCATCTTAATTGGTATACTTGTTATTATTCATTGAATTTTACCCCCCTCCAAAGGATGTTGAAATCCTAACCCCCAGTACCTCAGAATATGACCTTATTTGGAAGTAAGATTTTACAGATGATCAAGTTAAGAGGAGATCATTAGGGTGAACCCTAATCCTATATGACTGGGTCCTTATAAAAAGGGGAAATATGGGCATTGAGACAAACACAAACAGAGAGACAATATGAAGACACTGGGACAACACCATAAACAAGACAAGGTATGCCTGAGGTTACTAGAAGCTTGGAAGAGGGCATGACGCAGATTCTCTCTCACAGCCTTCAGAAGGCACCGACCCTCCTGACACCTTGATTTTAGACTTCCAGCCTCCAGAACTGTGAGACAGTACACTGCTATTGTTGAAGCCACCCAGCTTGCAGTACTTGATCATGGCAGCTGCAGCACACTAGCATACCCAGTAAAGGTGAAGATGGCACACCTCACAACCTTAGTCATTCTACCTTAGTCATTCTATTAAACACACTGGGAAAAAATCATATGCACAAGTAGACGTGTATGCTTTAGTGTTGTTCATGCCCGCAAAAACTGACAAAAAAGATAAAAGACTAATTAATAAATAGATAATAATAAATAAATGAGTAGGATGGTCATTCAATAGGATACCATATAGCACTTAAAATTGATGAACTAGAGTTTATATGTTAGCAGGGGTAAATCTCAAAAGTGATGTCATTAAAATCCCAAAAATATGTTGTTAGCTGGAAAAGCAAAGTTCACTCTACAGGGCAAGAACACATAGTAAATGCAAATAAAGATTAAACTGAGGTAACATTCTCTTAGCAGACCGGCAAAGATCAGAACATTTGAAGATACTCTGTGTAGCATGGGTACGGAGAAATAGAAATAGGAGTTCTCATTACCTGAAGAAGATAATTGCCTTGTAAAGAGAAGTTTGGCAATTTTTTCAAAATTGCAAGCAGCATATGCTTTAACTTAGCAATTCTACTTCCAGAATTCTATCTTATACACAGATCTACGTATGTATACATACAGAAGGATTTCATTGCAGCATTGTCAGTAATGTTGCCAAAGGCTTAAAACAATCTAAATGTTCATAGATACAAGTCCAAAGTATACTAATTTGTAAAGTGGAATCTATATAATTATTAGAATGAAACAAAGCTACTCTGATCATCAAGATACATTGTAGAATGAAAAAAAGTAAGATATGGAAGAGATACTATGTGTGGAAAAATACATGGATATATGCTTATATATGCAGAGAATATTTCTAAAAAGATACAAGAGAAGCAAGTAGCATTATTTGCCTCTTTGAGAGGAGACAAGGAAATTGGGGGAAAGAGTATTTTGATTTTATTTGTAACATGTTATTTCTTTAAAAACTAGAAAAAAGATGTAAAACAAATACGGCAAATTTTTATTGTCTATTAACTCTGTGTGGTGGGTAAATGGGTATTTGTACTACTATTCCATGAACACTTCAGTGTATTTAAAATGTTAATAATTTAACATTTTAATTTTAAAAGGAAAATTGAGAAGAGATATTGACTGAGAAACATTGAAGGAGGATACGAAGATATTGAAGGAGGAAAAGGAGTTCCCTCAAGTAGGAAAAATGAAGAAAGCCAGACCTGGGAAATACAAAGTGTACAGTTTTCAGAGATAAATAAATTAATATGTTCAGATCCTAGGGTTCAAAAGTACCTCTGAAAAAATTTTATCTGGAAGTATTAACACATAAAAGCAAGTCCCCAAAACGTGAACAATGAACTAAATCTTAGATTATTTTTGTGTGGTTTTAAATCTCTCTCAGTTTCAACAAGGTGTTTTCAGTCCTTCTTTGCCTTTGAAGAATTCCCAAGGAGATTTAATCACTCCCAACTTAGACACTGCTAGAGATAATTTAACTCATAAACTATCTCTCTTAGGAACCAAGATAATCAGTGAAGCAGTTTTATTCATAATTTCACAATATTTCATCTATCAAGTGCCAAATTCACAAATAACTTTAAAATATTTGCTTGACAGTCATAAAAGAAAATGAACATTTGGACAATATCAAGGCAAATATGGATCATGACCAGGGAAAATATGCCCTGGGAAATTTATGTCTCTTCAAATCAAATATTGCTAATTGCTTCAAAACATCCAAAGACCAAAAATGTAGAAAAACTGTATACAATGTGGATGCACCACGTTTGATATATTCCAACAGGGAGTAGACAACTGAGCTTAGCAGTTTTTAAAAATATCACATAATAGAAAAAAATTAATTGTATCTATAAGACTACTTATGCTGAGGCCATCCATTTAAGCAGGTATATATCTTCCTTTTGCGGATCTCCTTATTTATTTTTTTTAAATTGTAGGTTTCTCTGCTATTTAGAATTCTACTTTGAGGCTTAAGAGATTTTACATTCTTTTTTTTTTTTTTTTTGAGACGGAGTCTGGCTCTGTCGCCCAGGCTGGAGTTCAGTGGCCGGATGTCAGCTCACTGCAAGCTCCGCCTCCCGGGTTTACGCCATTCTCCTGCCTCGGCCTCCCGAGTAGCTGGGACTACAGGCGCCCGCCACCTCGCCTGGCTAGTTTTTTGTATTTTTTTAGTAGAGATGGGGTTTCACCTTGTTGGCCAGGATGGTCTCGATCTCCTGACCTCGTGATCCACCCGTCTGGGCCTCCCAAAGTGCTGGGTTTACAGGCTTGAGCCACCGCGCCCAGCCGAGATTTTACATTCTTTTCTATACTTTTGTATTCATTCAAATGTTCTTCAATGGGCATGTTTTGCTTTTATAATTTTTTAAAAAGAAGAATTATTAGATGAAACAAGAATGTTAGCATCTTGCTACATTTACTCTTTAAATTTCTGACCTCAGTTTTCACCTTTTTGGTCTTTAAATACAAGATTCTTATCCTCTTTTTCCAGAATAGACATTTGCTGGTAATATTTTGCTGAAAAAAGATAATCTCCTATTCCCTACTAAGATCAGCTACAAAAATCTGTGAATATAACCATTCCTCCCCTTTCAGCCCCTTTCTGTAAAATACACACACATACACACACACACGAAACTAACTCTTGATTTCACCTATTGTTGAGTTTCCTGTTTTTTTCTCAGCATCTTACATCCATTTTTTTCCACCACCCCCTTATTTAAGAAAACTGTCTTTGTGGTTTTCTGACCTGATCTATTTTTAAGAGTTTCCTTTAATGGCAAGAATAACACCCAGCCAATTCTAAATGTACTTATTGCCTCAAAAAATTCAACTGATACCTATTTAACTGACTCACTACACTAATCAACACTATTCATTCCCTCTATAAAAGCAAGTTTTCTATCTTCTACACAGCTAATAAACTACTCTTTTGCACACCTGAGAATTTTTGTTTCTATCTACTCTGTTATTTATTTACCTGTTTATAAACATGTTCATGCTTGTGGTTTTTACTTATATAATTTAATTAAATTGTGCACAAAACTGAATAAGTAGGAACAGAAAAACCATTTCTTTTCTATGAAAACTAAGTTGCATGTTTTGGAAAACATCCAGCCACTACTTCACTTGTATTGCTGTTCTCCTGGTCACCAAAACCTCTTGCAAGAGTTGTCTATGCACAACACTCTCTAATTCCTCTCTCTTCTCATTTGTTTTTTTCTTGAATTTGTTCCACATAGGCTTTCATCACTACCACTCCTTCCAAACTGACCTTGTCAAGTCACCAATCCATTGGTCAATTTCCAATCTTCATCTTACTCGGCCAATCAGAATCACTTGAATGAGCTGATTATACCCCCTCTTTCTGAAATGTTTTCTTTCCTTGTGTCTGCATACACTGTTGACTTCCAGATTTATATCTCCAGCCCAGACCTCTTTCCAGGACCCCCATACTCATATGAACCAGTCTTCTGATCAACATCTCCACTAAAACAGTAGTCTCCCTTATCTGCCAGGGTTATGTTCCGAGCCCCTCAGTGATGCCTGAAACTGCAGATAGTACATATAAACCCTGTGTATATGTACTGCTTTTTCAATCTGATAACTGAGATGGATACTAAGCAAGTAACAGGCAGGTAAAATATGCAGCATGGATATGCTGGACAAAGGGATGATTCACATTCAGGGCAGAAGAGAGTGGAACATCATGAGATTTCATCACGCTAACTCAGAAGAGGGCTCAATATAAAACTTATGACTTGTTTATTTCTGGAATATTCCATTTAATATTTTCACACCGTGGCTGGCCATGGATAACTGAAACTGCAGAAAGTGAAACCCTAGATAAGGGAGGGTTACTGAATGTGGAAAACCGAGCTGCTGCTTCCTTCCCAACTTGCTTTACCACAGTCTTTCTCTTTCTGATAAATGGACATTTATTTTTTTCAGCACCTCTGTCCCAAAATCTTGGAAGCATTGTTGTTTCTTCTTTTTCTCTCACATTCCATATATTAACCCATGGCAAATCACATGGGATCTACTTTCAAAATGTATCCAGAATCCACCCACTTCTCAACATCATCCATCACCATCCAAGCCAAAATCATCTCTTATCTGAATTACTAAAGAGCTTCCAAATGGCTTCCAGGCTGATGTCCTTGTCCTGCTACCATCTGTTCTCAATGCAGCAGACAGAGAGATCCTTTAATTAAGGTACCAGACACTGTTACATAGTATTTTGACTACACATCACTACTGGGATAAGTCCTGTACCCCAAGGACCAAAAGAACCACAGAGAAAACTTACACCATTCAGTAGACATTTCATTAGCAATAGTATATATACACCTATGTATATATAAAACAATTATATACAACATATATATGGGAAGTAAATACATAATTACATTAACGTCATTGGGAACTAAGATTTTCAGTGTAAAAGAGAAACAAGCATAAAATTAAAATGTTAAATAAAAACTCTGTGCCCTTTACTTTGAAATGAAATTATCAATATGAGCTCATAATTTATTTGTCTCTTTCTCCAAATGGACATATTTTCTAGCATTGGATACTAAAAAAAATCAGAAAGTTATGAAAAACACAGTAGCAAGCAGAAGTACTGGAGAGAGGTCTGGGCTAGAGATATAAATTTGGAAGTCAACAGTGTGTACAGACTCAAGGGAACAAAACATTTCAGAAAGAGGGGGTGTAATCAGCTCGTTCAAGTGATTCTGATTGGCCAAGCTCTCAGTCAACAGATAATAAAGGGAATAGAGGAGGATTTTAAATAACACCACAAGGATGTAATTGGCCAAACCCAGAAGGTGGGAAATTCTGCAAGATGAATTGCCTACTCTGTTTAATAAATTAATATGCATTCTTAAATGGGGGAGGGAAATGGTTGTAAATTAAAGGAAATGTAAGATACATATATTTTTAATGCAATGTGCAAATCTTGATTAGAACAAATCAGTTATAAAACTACATTTTAAAGAAAATCATGGAAAATTAAACATGATCAATATTGTCTGATATGAAAAATTACTCAGTTGTGTCAGGTAGGATGGTATGATAGTTGTGTTTTTTAATGTTCTTTTTAGAGATACAGACTGAAAGATTTACAGACTGAAAGAATTAGAGATACAGACTGAAAGATTTACAGACAAAATTATATAAACCCTGGAATTTGCTTTAAAGTACACTTTTTAAAAAATGGGTAAATAGGTGAAATAACAGCAGAATGTTGATAGTTGTTGAAGTTGGGTAATGGGTAAGTAGGGGTTAATTGTATTATTAGCCCCAGTTTTACATATCTTTGAACTTTTCCATAAGAGAACGCTCCAAACACACTGGCTGGCTTGCTGCTTTTCAGGGCCTTTGCACATGCTGTTCCTTTTACCTAGGATGTTCTCCCCAGATATTTCTATGTTTTGCTCTCCTTCTTTCTTTAGGTCTTTGCTAAAATGCCACCTTCCAGTAAAGCCTTCTGTCTTAGTCTCTGTCTGTTGCTTATAGCAGAATACCTGAAGCTGGGTAATTTATTTTAAAAATGAATTTATTCCTTAAAGTTATGGAGCCCAAAAAGTCCAGGGTTTAGGGGGCACATCTGGTGACAGCCTTCTTGCTTACCAGAACTGTGCAGAGTCCTGAGGCAGGGCAGGGCATCACACGGTGAGGAGGGTAAGCATCCTAGCTCAAGTCCATTTTCGTCTCCTTGTAAAGCCTGCCATTTCATTCCAATGATAACCCAATCCATTAACCCATTAGCATATTAATCAGCATTCCATGAATGGATTAATCCAATCATGAGGGCAGATCTCTCATGACCCAATCACCTCCTAAAGGGCCAATCTCTCATCCTGCCACTTTTGGGATTACATTTCAACATGAGTTTTGGAGGGGACAAATGTGCAAATCATAGCATCTTCTTTATTTTACTACCATACCTAAAAAAGAAATCCCCAAAGTTTATGGCTTTTTGTCGCCCTGAGAAACTAACCACTTTTAAATCTGCTCAGTGCCTCAAAATGTTCTTTGAACTGAGTTTATCATCTTGCGGATTCCTTCATAAATGGGTAAATTGTAAACACCACACAGTACTCTTTTTAACACTTTCCACCATCTGCCATACGATGTATTCTTCTGTTTCACTCAATGTCTGTCTCCCCTACTAGAATATAAGTTCCATGTGAGCAAGAATTTCATCTGTTTTGTTAACTGCTATATCTCCAGGATCTAAAAGAGTTCCTGGGGCATCATAGGAGCTCAATATATATTTATTGAATAAATATGTTACAAAAATACCTAAAACATGGAAATAAGGCAAAAAGATGGGCAGGCATGTCTTTTCAGAGTCACACTGGGGCACTGTTTGCCAGGTTTACCAAGAATTATTTAATTATCTGGTAAACCATATATTTGTTTGTCTTTTCTATTTACCATGGATTAATAACTCAAACCTTATGAAGTTAGATGGTAACTTGGAGATCTTTTCTGTTAAGGATGCAAATAATTTCTGTCTGATAAAAAAGAAATCCCCAAAGTTTATGACTTTTTATTGCCCCGAGAAACATTAATCAGTTTTATATCTACTCAGTGCCTCAAGATATTCTTTGAACTAAATTTGTCATCTTGCTGATTCTTTCACAAATCAGTAAATAAATCTTTGATGTGTGTTGATTCTGCATGCTATGAAAGCCATGCTCTTAACTTTTTGAAAACTGATTTTAAATTGTGATGAGCTGGGCAAATTCAGTTGTTATTCTTGCCTCAAATTTACTATTTGAGGTCCTGATTCTGATGTGTGTTTACACAGCACACACCTACCCCCTTGCAACAAGTCTGTTCTTCATCAGCAGAGGACACTTGGATGCACCCCACCTCCCATCAGATTCATCCAAGCCAAGCAGCCCCAGGCCCCTGACTCTCTTCATCTGGCTCCTCATCCTGCCGCCCCTCTGTTTGGGGACCTGCGTTCATGTGTCAGTAACTTTTTTTAAAGTAAGCTCCCAGGACTGACGGTGCATGGAATGATGATGGGATCTTCCTGGGGGCGGATAATGTGTTAGGTTTCCCTGTCTCGGATGACAAACATGATTCTAACACAGAATCAAAAAGAAATGTCACCTCTCAGAGCAATGCCAACCAACTGGTAGCATCTCCATGGTGCGCTGGGTGAAGATTCTGAGGCTGACTCAGGCTCATCCAACATGCTCTGAACAATCAGCAATGCCCATAACGGGCACAGTATTAGGAGTGCCAGGTGCATGCTGCATACTTCCTGACCCAGCTCCAAGAAGTGATTGTTAAACACGTGGGATCAAATATAGGAGATCGGTTCAGAGTGGTGGGAGAAGCTATGGGAAAGAAGCAGACCTTTTGAAAGGTCAGAAGGCTCTGCAAAGCTTCTGGGGAGAATAAGCTGAAGGCAGCTGTTCTCTTACCCTGAGGCAGAGGGCGAGGAGTAGGTACAAGGAAGGGAATGTAGGAGAGTTTGTCTACATAAGCTTGTTTACTTCCAGAAACAGACCTTTGGTCACCCTCGGGCGAGACTGCTCCCTGCAAGGGGGAACAACCATGTTAATTACCCACAGACCGAGTTGGCTCCAGGCTTTCCGCATTATGTCTGTACTGAATAAAAGCGAGCAGCTCCAGTTTATCAAGACTGCTGATTCTTCGGCAGTCCCCTAGCCGCTCTTTCACTGCATATCTGTGTCTGAGTATTCCTTTCATCTGTTACTCAGTCAGGGTCTGCAGGACAGACCAGGCAATCATACCACAAGGAACACGTCCTGGCAACTAGGAGAGGACATGGCATTCTGCTGCTTTACCTGCAGAGATTCGTAAACATTCCCGAAGTACAAAGACAAGGCGTTGTGGCTCCCTAAAAGGAGGCCAGTGACCCTGAAGCCTCAGGACTCACCTTTGAGGTCTACAGAACAAGGAGCAGACACCCTGTCCCTGCAAGTATCCCTGTTGAGAGGAGACAAAGTGCTAGCAGCCCTCCCTCTCAGCGCCTCCTCGGCCTCCGCGTCCACTCTGGCGGTGCTTGAGCCCTTCAGCCTGCCACGCGTGGGCGCCCCTCTCTGGGCTGGCTGAGGCCGAAGCTGCCTCCCTCTGCTTCTGGGGAAGTGTGGAGGGAGAGGCGCAGGTGGGAACCAGGGCTGCGAACGGCCCTGGCGGGCCAGTGCGAGTTCCGGCGGGCGCTGGTGCGGGGGCAGGCTCCGCGGGCCCCGCACACGGAGCGGCTGGGCCAACCCAGGACAGTGAGGGGCTTAGCACCCGGGCCAGCAGCTGCGGAGGTTGCGCTGGGTCCCCCAGCAGTGCCGGTCTGCCGGCGCCGCACTCAAATTGTCACAGGGCCTTAGCTGCCTCCCCGCGGGGCAGGGCTCTGGAACTGCAGCCAGCCATGGCTGACCTCCTCCCCCTGTGGTGGGCTCCCCACCGAGGCCTGAGCTTCCGGCGGTCGCTCCCCGCTGCTCAGTGGCGCGGGGTCCCATTGACAGCCCAAGGGCCGAGGAGAGCAGGCGCAACTGGAGACTGGCGGCAGCTCCGCCTGCAGCCCTAGTGGAGGATCCACTAGGTGAAGCCAGCTGGGCTCCTGAACCAGATGGGGACTTGGAGAACTTTTATATCTAGCGGGAGGATTGTATGTGCACCAATCAGCACTCTGTGTCTAGCTCAGGGTTTGTAAATACACCAATCAGCACTCTGTGTCTAGCTCAAGGTTTGTAAATACACCAATCGGTACTCTGTATCTAGCTAATTCTGTATCTAAGCACTCTGTGACTCTGTCTAGCTCAAGGATTGTAAATGCACCAATCAGCACTCTGTCAAAATGGAGCAATCAGCTCTCTGTAAATTAGACCAATCAGCTCTCTGTAAAATGGACCAATCAGCAGGATGTGGGTGGGGCCAGATAAGGGAATAAAAGCAGGCTGCCCCTGCCAACCTATGGCAACCCGTTTGAGTCCTTTTCCCTGCGGTGGAAGGTTTATTCTTTTGCTCTTTGCGATAAATCTTGTTGCTGCTCACTTTGTGGGTCCACGTGGCTTTTATGAGCTGTAGCACTCACCCTGAGGGTCTGCAACTTCACTCCTGAAGCCAGCGAGACCACAAACCCACTGGGAATAACGAACAACTCCAGATACGCTGCCTTTAAGAACTGTAACACTCACCGTGACAGTCTGCAGCTTCACTCCTGACAGCGAGTCCCGGAACCCGCCAGAAGGAAGAAGCTCCAGACACATCTGAACGTCTGAAGGAACACTCTGGACACACCATATTTAAAAACTGTAACACTCACTGCGAGCGTCTTTGGCTTCATTCTTGAAGTCACTGAGGCCAAGAACCCCCCAATTTGGGACACACTGTGCTCAAAGGGGCTCAACATTAAATAGCAACCAAACACCACCAGGGCAATTGGAGGAAAAGACCCTGGAAGAAAGGAAAAGCTGTTTCCTGCTTTTTGAAAAATGAGTCCCACATTTCCATTCTGCACTAAGCTCCATAAATTGCATAGCCAGCCGGACTATAGCGTATCACCAAGTCAGGGTTCATTTCCCCAACCCTAAAATGTGGTTCCTGGGACTTTCCTGACAGGATTAGGAGAAAGTTTGAAAAGAACCAACTATGTAATTTCAGTACGTTGCAGGCAACCCGTAAACATTGATTCTCAACTTTTTTTCCCTCCAAAATATCTAAACTGACATTTGGCAGCTGTTTTTCAAGAGTCCTAAGACAAAGAGGAAAGGAGGAAGCAGAGAACCCATGAGTGTTCATTGTGATGATAAAAAAAAAAAAACCAAATTGTTCTCAGGGCTAAACACCACCACTTCTTGCAGCTATTGTGACACCAGAACAAGGAGCAAGTGTGTGTCTTGAGCAGTGGGTTCCACTGACCTTCCTGGGAACAATGTCTGAAGCAAAACACGAGGCCAAAAGGCACAGAAGTAGGTATCTTCTTCTCCCTCTCCTGAAATCTCTGTTGTTTCCCACTCAGCTTTTTCATCCACTTTGGGGGCTTCCAAATAGCTTTTGCTTCCAGAAGATTCTATTCCCTGAGTGTATTCTCCCTGATATTGTGGTGGTAGCACCCTAAGCCCGTAGAATCAGCTAATTTGCATAAGTACTCCACCTTTCCTTCCACAAGTCAGGCTTATGGTCTCACTTCCCCGTTTGTAACCACAGCAGCACCCAGGCCCCACACCTCGAAGGCCTTCCCCTTCCGCATTCAATCTGTCCCAGGTGCACTTATTCTTTTTTTTTTTTTTTAAGATAGAGTCTTGCTCTGTCACCCAGGCTGGAGTGCAGTGGCATGATCTTGGCTCACTGCAACGTCCACCTCCCAGGTTCAAGCGATTCTCCTGCCTCAGCCTCCTGAGTAGGTGGGACTACAGGTGCACACAACCCATGCCTGGCTAATTTTTGTATTTTTAGTAGAGACTGGGTTTCACCATGTTTGCCAGGATGGTCTCAATCTCCTGACCTCGTGATCCACCCGCCTCGGCCTCCCAAAGTGCTGGGATTACAGATGTGAGTCCCCGTGCCTGGCCTGCACCTGAGATTCTTAGAACCCCAGAACAAAAGGTAGGACTGAAGGAAGCCTTCAATCATAATACTAAGCATTGAGAAGCACAGGTGAGCATGATGCTTTCCAGTGCTCTAATGAATCTCATGGTCTCAGTGGGGACACTGATGGTGAGCACGTGGCCATTCCATCACTCCAGGGGGCAAACATGCTGGAATTCTGTCCTGTGCAAAATGGTCACCCTCGTACTCTCGTGTGTGCTGAGAAGGTCCAGGTGTGGACAGGCCAAGATGAAGTTCACACACTCTCACCAGCAGGAATCCTCCGCAAGATCCCAAAACCTTTAAGGGTTTGGTCGTTTGGTCAATCAATTGGTCCATCTTCCCTGGCAGTAGCATCTTATCTGACCCCCAGGATTCTCTCCAACAGAGTAGTACACACTCTTCAGAGCACCCTCTTGTTGAAATTCTACCTTTAAAGGAAGACCTGAAATGCTATTTCTTTCATAAAGTGCTTCCTGACTCTGCCCCACCACATGGGGCACATCTGCATCTCCATGGTGTCGTGCTGACACTCCGCTCACGTATTCAGCAATTCACATAGTCTTTCTTGTTTGATAGGGGTACAGCTCTTATATCCCTGCAGAATCTAGCACAGCACTAACTGCACAGAAGCTATGGCTCCTTCCTCATTGACATCTTGGCTGTGTACAGGCCTCTTTGTCATTACAGATCACTTGGTGCTGCATTGCTCTGTTCCCAGGTTGGTCCTCCCCATACTTCCCACTGCACGATCCTGGAGATCAATGCTTGTGTTTCTTCATTTGTGAATCTCCCATGCCTCACCCTAGCACTAGGCAGACAGCTAAGTATTTGCTAAGTGTTTGCGTAAATTTGCTATTTTGCACATTTTGTACTAATAAGTTTTGGTGAGTAGACGCTAAGAAAATCCTACAGTCATTAAAGTGGGAGGCATGGGAAAGTAAAAATGGAGAACTGGCTCCTAAGAAATCCTGCCAGAAATTTTGAAGAGGAAGTTAAATAAAAAAGAAATCGACATGAACATGAATCAGAAAAGATAATCTTTGTGGGCATAGAAGTGATTATTAGAAGATAAGGTAAGACAGATGAAAGATTTTCTGTGATTAAGTCTCCCACAATTTCTATTTATGTTCAACCAGCATGATGTGGACTCAAGGCAGCTCAATTTAGCAAGCTTCTATTAAGAGACTATAAGGTGATAAGCAATGTGTTAGACAACTGGAGATGCAGAAGTGAATAAAATAGTCCCTCCCCATGGGGCCCCCACCTCGTCTTGGAGCAGGTATAAGGGGAGCTCTCAGAAATGCCTGCTCCCATCCCTGAATGCTTGCCTAGACCACGAGCAGTCTGCAGCTATCATCAACCCTCACCATCATCCATGGAGAGGGCTGGTTTTCACCCAGGTGAGGAGATTAGTGGAACTAAAGTAACTCTCTCTGAATATCTTCCTAAAGGCCCAGCTTCCCCTAGGTAGTGGCTCTCCATTCCCTCCTGCATGCCCCACCCCACCCCTGACATCACCTGGGTCCTGACTATCACCCAGACACTGGGCTCCCTCCCACAATACCGAGATGCTGTCAGCGCTGACACTCAGCAAATGCTTTGTTGAGTCTTGGCCATGTCTTCCAGGTCTCATGTACCCAGAGCCATCTTGGTCAGAAGGTAGCTCTTGTTCTTGAGACAGCAGAACCAGGGGTGATCTGTTCAGGAATATTCTGCATGTAATGCCCCCGGGTCAACTCAAAGAACCGACCTGGTAACGCCAAGAACAAGCTTCAATACTTATCTACCCACACTAAAAAACTGGCAGAAAGTGAGTTTTGTGAGGGTGAGAGATTTTTGGAAAAGGACAACCAAGGAAAAGGAACAGTGAGGAAGATAAAGTGCTACAACCTCTGAAGAAATACTAAGGAGCTATTATACAAAGGAAAAATTAATAGTTTCTGTGCTCAAGACAGAAATTGAGGGTTTGGGGAGTAATGGTATTAAATAGTTCACTGGGGAGGTATATTTATTATGACTTTGTTACTTTTAATACCCTGGCACATATACCATTCATTTAATTCAGCTAAATATTTAATGCCTATTATATTTCAGGCACTGTTCTAGCCCTCAAGATATATCACTAAACAAAAGTCCCTAGGTTCAAGAAGGCATTCCTAGAGGCATGTATTAGATTTTTATCACCTTAAAAGCTAACTGATAAAAGGTAATAAAATAGAGCAGTAACGGACAAAAGAAAGACCAGAAGAAAATGAAAACAGAAAAGCTAATGAATCCAGATGTGAAGGGTAAAAGCTATCTACATTATTTTTGTTACTTCCTCCATGGAGGGGTAGAGTTTGTTTCTCCTTCTTTTGAATCTGGGCTGGGCTGGAGGTTGTTTTAACCTATAGAATCTGTGTAAGGGAAGCTGTGCCAGTTGTGGATCTGAAGCTTTGAGAGGGCCTGCCAGGCTCCACTTTTGAGAGTTTAGAAACTTTGAAGAAATTCAACTACACCAGGGAGAGACCATATGGAGAGTCCGCATGAATAGAGAGAGTCCCTGTGGCAACACAGAAAGGAAGGGAGGCCTGGCCAGCCCAGGAGCCATCGTGTAAGTGGGACATCTTGGATGTTCCTGCCAAGACAATTTTGCAGATGCCTACACCCCCAGCTGACACCAAGTGAAACAGGCCACTCACCTGATGCCAGTCAAACTACAGAACCATGACAGACAACAAATGATTGTTTTAAGTCACTAAATTTTAGGGTGGTGGTTTATTATGCAGCAACTGATGACCAAAACAGAAAGTGATACTTGGAAGTGAGGTCCTGTGTAACAAAACCTTAAAACATGTATGTGATGATTAATTTTAAGTGGCAATTCACCTCAGCCATGGTATCCAGATATTTGGTCAACACATCTGGTTGTGATGTGAAGGTATTTTTTAGATTTTAAGTCAGGAGACTCAGGTGTGAAGCACATTACCCTTCATGATGTGGTGGGCCTCACCTAATCAGTTGAAGGCCTTAAGAGAAAGACTGAGGTCCCAGGAGTAAAAGGGAATCTGCCAGAGACTCCCTTTGGTCACCAGCTGCAACATCAACTCTTCCCTGTCTCCAGGCTCCTGGTCTGTCCAGCAGATTTGGGGCTTGCCAGACTTCACAATGATATAAGCCAATTTCTTAAAATCTCTTTCTATTAATATATTTATATTATGTTATATAAATTTTGTTTCTCTGGAGACCTTTACTACTATACTGTGGCATTAGTACTAGGACTGTGTGACAGGCAGGAGAGGAGAGGTCTAAAGGAGACTGTTAACGCAGGCAAGATGGACTTGGGGAAAATTGTTGTTAGCAAGTAGAAGAAAGGCAGCCTGTATTATGTCTTGGTAGAAAGTTTGGTAACACTGTCACCTGTCACAACACAGAGAGCAGAAAATATACCTAATGATCTTACAGGTTTGGTAAAGAGATTTCCAGGCAGAATGTTGAAAGTACCAACTCACTTCTTTTTTTGAATTTGTTTTGTTTTGTTTTTTGAGATGGAGTCTTGCTTTCTCGCCCAGGCTGGAGAGCAGCGGTGCAATCGCGGCTCGCTGCTGCTGCTACCTCTTCCTCCTGCGTTCAAGCGATCCTCCCACCTCAGCCTCCAGAGTAGCTGGGATTACAGGCATGCACAACACCTGGCTAATTTTGTATTTTTAGTAGAGATGGGGATTCAGCATGTTGGCCCAGCTGGTCTTGTACTCCTGGTGTACTCTTAAGGTGTACTCTTGTACACCTTAAGTAGTACACCTTAAGTGATCCACCCGCCTCAGCCTCCCAAAGTGCTGGGATTACAGGCATAAGCCACAGTGCCTGGCCCAACTCACTTCTTTTAGCTGTGTCTGATAAGGTACAGAAAGAGAGAAAATAATTCTATATATTTTTAAAGCAGAATCAAAAGTAAACATTTCCATGCGAGGATTTGTTGGGTTTGAAAATAAAACTGTCATTCCTAGTCTTTCCAAAGAATATCACAATAAGAAATAGTCTCAAGGCAATGATCGAGTCTAGAGTGCTGCCAGTAAAACATGTTCACAAGGTCAAGATTTCAGGGATGTGGCTCTAAGACTGTGTGTGTGTGTGTGTGAATATTATCTAAAATATATAAAAAGCTCCGACAAGAAGAAATAAATAAGCAGCTCAATAGAAGGTATCAAGTATCTGGACAGGAAAATCATAGAAAAAAATATAAATGGCAAATAAACATATACAAGATGCTTAGACTCACTGATACTGAGGGACCAATTAGGTGCTTTTTTTTCTCTTAAGTAAAAAAGTTGAAAATATGCAGCATTGAGATTGTGGGAAAGCATCCCCTCTGACAGACTGATGATGGGAGAGTAAAATGGCACAACTATTTTGGAGGATATTTGGAATACCTGGAATTTGGAAAAATCAAAACTTAAAATAAGCCTAATTCTCCCTTTTACTCAGCAATTTCATCACTAGAAATCTATCCTACAGAAATACTCCCATATGTACACACAATATATGTATGAAGATTTTCATTACATCGTGTTTCTCCCAACTAAGGTGAAAATTTCGTGAGCGAGAACTTTGTCATTCACTCGTGTCATCAGTAGCTAGATCACTGCCTGGAACAGAGTGTGTGCTCAACAGGTACTTGTTGGATAAGTGGGATTGAAAAATTGGAGACAAGCTAATTTCCTGTCAATAGGAAATGGTTGCATCTAGTTTATGAAATACAATGGGCTGTTAAAAGAAATGAGATAAATCTATATGTATTCACATTGAAAGATCTTCAAGACCGGTGTCCAGTGTTAGTTTCCTTTTTTTTTTTTTTTTTTTTTGGCATGAGGTTGCTTTCTGACATTACCATTTCATTTTGGATTTCACTTCATACTTTACAATGCAGCCTGGAGGAACGCCTCAACTTCTAGTGTCTCTCTCCATTAAGTATCTAATGATGTGTAAATAGAACAACTAACGGGACGCTGGGAATCCCAGAAGGCGAACATTTTGCAACCGGAACCGTAGCGTGTGCTCGGGGAGGCGAAGGAGGTCTGTTCGCTCATTTCCTGGGATTGCTTAAATGCGGGATTTTGCTATCACAAGCACACAGCGTAAAGTAGCAGCTCCCCCTGCCTGCCATCCCGGCTTGTTCTGTTTTACAAGAAACGAAAATGAGTCCTGCCTGTGAAAGCAAGCCCTGGGAATCAAATCTAAAAAGCAGTTCCCTTTAGGAGAGGTTAGTAGCTGGGAAGAAGCATGAGAAAACTGGAAGGTCCCATGTGGTGGTTTTTTTCCAAGGTTTGTACAGATTCACCGAGTTGCTGCGCCTTATCATATAAGTAATGTCTCAGTTTTTAGAAGCTGACATTGTTTTGTTAATTACTTCTCTGGTCACATGTATTTCAGCCCGCGCAAAAAGAATCGGTATGCTGTTTTATGTAAATGAATAAAACTAACTTCCGTGGTTTAGCCCTTCTACACCCTCCTCTCCGACCACAGGCTTTGCAAGCCACAATCAAGTGTCCTTTGCAACCGTCCGGGCACTTTCGGGTCAGAGACAGCGGGCGGACACCGCAGAAAAAGTTGAAGATGTCAGCGACCTCCTGCGTCTGCGTGTTATTTTCTGTCCCTAAAGCGGTGAAGCGGGGCTGAGCGTGCCGAGGGTGGGCTGCAGCCCGGCGAGGGGCTGGGCTCAGGGCACCTTGCCCAGAAGGCAGGCATCGGTGCCCGGTGTTCACCGGCTACGCAGCAGAGCCACCGAGCAGCGCCCCCCTCCCCTCCGTGGGCACGCTCGATGCCAAGGCCAGCTGGTCCTGCAAGCGGCCCGCGGAGCCCCGAGCCCGGGACTCCCTACTCAGCACCACCCGGCGGACTCTCGGCTGACCCGCCACGGAACATGCCCGGTTCCGGGCGATCTGGGCCGCTCCCCCGCGCGCCAGGCCCTGCTGTCCCCGCAGTGCCCACCGGTGCGCATTAGTCACCAACCCACCTCATCTCAGGATGGATTTCAGTGTACTTGACGCATCGTGCCAGGACGGTCTCAGGAAAGCGGCTGGTTGTGCCCGACCCGCTCCACTGCTGGCGCCACCTCAGGACGACCACCGCGACCACCACGCCGAGGATCAGGAGGACCAGGAGACAGACGCCAATACAGAGTTGGGCTCTCCTAGACAGCCGGCAGCAGGGTTTGTCCCCGGACACCGGACTGAACTCGCAGTTGGCCATAGGGCTCCAGGTGGGGTCGGTTGGGCGAAGATGAGGCCGGCGTGAGGCTAGGCAGCAAAAGAAAGGCTGGCTGGGTTCTGAAACTGCACCTCCCCTTCTCTTTCACTTGCCTTTTCTATGTTTCCCTTCCCACCCCCAACCCGTTGCCTCAGAGTTCAGTGGCTGGTTACACCAATAAGAGTTTAAAAGACCAAGGCTCCTGTGCAGTGACCCACCCACTCCACCTCTAGGGAGAAATAGCCCCCTTAATCCTCTGCAGTTGTCCTAACGGGGCAGACAGTACATCCTTATACTCCCTCCCCTAACTCCCTTCATCAACCGGGCACTTTACACCTGAGCCACATTTGCTTCCTGGAACGCATGAGGGCGGGCTGCCCGCTTCTATACCTGTGTGCACACAATGCCCTCTGCCTGGAAAAGGGTGTCCTACGTCTTCTTCTTAACTCTGACAAATGCCTGGTCAACCACCTTTAAAGACTGAAGACTCAACTTAAGTCTGACTCCTCTCAACTGGCATCAGTGGCTAAGCTCCGGGTTCAAATTTAGTTCATCTGGGATGACATGGGGCAAGTTACCCAACTCCGTACTTCAGATGTAAAGCCAGGATAGTAGCAGTACCTACTTCATGGGATTGTTACGAGAATTAAGTCAGTTAATATCTACAACGTGTTTAGCATAATACCTGGCACATGGTAATCACCCATTAAGTGTAAGTTTTTCCTACCAGCTCCATGGAGTTGTTCAGAGATGCAGTTTTATAGTCCATGAAATGTGTTTGAAGCAGGGTCTGGCACACAGTAATACTGCACTCTGTGGGAGTTTAATAAATAATAAAGTGGCTTTTCTTGCCTCTTCTTTGTTAAGACAACATCTGTGACATTCAAGCACAGTCCTAAGTAATGTGAGCTATCAAGTTACCCAACTCCCTTGGGACAAACATTTCCCAAGCAGAGGAAATGGCAGGTGCAAAGACTCTAAGGCAGAAAAGCCTTTGGCCTGTTCGGGAGCAGCAAGGAGGCCAGTTGTAGTTAGACTAGAGCATTGAAGAAAACAGAACAGAAGTTCAGAAAGTAGCAGGAGGCCAGATCACCCATGGCCCTGTAGGACAGGATGACTTTTTTGGACTGTGCGTTTTATTTATATTTTATCTTTTTTATTTTATTGTGTTTTAAGTTCTGGGATACATGTGCAGGACGTGCAGGTTTGTTACTTAGGTAAATATGTGCCATGGTGGTTTGCTGCACCTATCAATCTATCACCTAGGTATTAAGCCTCACGTTTTAGCTATTCTTTCTGATGCTCTCCCTCCCTCCACTCTCCCCAACAGGCCCCAGTGTGTGTTGTTCCCCACCCTGTGTTCATGTGTTCTCATTGTTCAGCTCCCACTTATGAGTGAGAATATGCAGTGCTTGGTTTTCTGTTCCTGTGTTAGTTTGCTGAGGATCATGGCTTCCAGATTCATCCATGTCCCTGCAAAGGACATGATCTCGTTCCTTTTTGCGGCTGCACAGTATTCCCTGGTATATATGTACCACATTTTCTTTATCCAGTCTGTCATTGATGGGCATTTGGGTTGATTCCATGTCATTGCTATTGTGAATAGTGCTATAATGAACATATGCATGCATGTATCTTTATAATAGAATGATTTATATTCCTTTGGGTATATACCCAGTAATGGGATTGCTGTGTCAAATGGTATTTCTGGTTCTAGATATTTAAGGAATCCCCCATACTGTCTTCCACAATGGTTGAACTAATTTACACTCCCACCAATAGTGTAAGTGTCCCTATTTCTCCACAGCCTCACCAGCATCTGTTGTTTATTGACTTTTTAATAATCACCATTCTGACTGGCCTGAGATGGTATCTCATTGTGGTTTTGGTTTGCATTTCTCTAATGATCAATGATGTTGAGCTTTTTTTCATATGTTTGTTGGCCATGTAAATGTCTTCTTTTGAGAAATATCTGTTCATGTCCTTTGCCCACTTTTTAATGGGGTTGTTTATTTCTTGTAAATTAGTTTAAGTTCCTTGTAGATTCTAGATATTAGACCTTTGTCAGATGGATTGTGAAAATGTTCTCCTATGCTGTAGATTGTCTGTTCACTCTGATGATTGTTTTGGTGTGCAGAAGTTCCTGAGTTTAATTAGATCCATTTGTCATTTTTGCTTTTGTTGGAATTGCTTTTGACATTTTCATTATGAAATCTTTGCCACTGCCTATGTCCTGAATGGTATTGCCTAGATTTTCTTCTAGGGCTTTTATAGTTTTGGGTTTTATATTTTAAATCTTTAATCCATCTTGAGTTAATTTTTGAAAAACATGTAAGGAAGGGGTACAGTCTTAATTTTCTGCATATAGTTAGCCAGTTTTCCCAGCACCATTTATTAAATAGGGAATCCTTTCCCCGTTGCTTGTTTTTGTCAGGTTTGTCAAAGATCAGATGGTTGTAGATGTGAAGTCTTATTTCTGAGATCTCTATTCTGTTTCATTGGTCTGTGTGTCTGTTTTTGTATTTTATTTTTAACCCATTCGTGTGCATTTTATTTTTAACCCATACAAGGTCACCAAATGACTTGATCTGGCATACTATTTTAAAGGCTCAATCTGGCTTGGTATTGAGAAGAAATTTTAGGAGGATAAGGATGGACAACAGTTATAATGGCTGTAATACCAGTAATGAAGGTGGCAAAGAAAAAAAAAAAGATGGATTCTGAATAGAGTTTGAAGGTAGCAGTGGCAGGATTTGCTGATGAATTGGACGTAGCATTTGCAAGAAAGAGATGAGTCAAAGATGATGCCAAGATATTTTATTTGTGTAACTGACCAAAGGAAGGAAAGCACTGCAATCTCCAGTGATGAGAAAATGGGAGGTGAAGTAGATTTTGTCTTGGGAAGAGGCATGAATCAAGAATTTGGTTTTTGATGTGCTAAATTTGAGATGTCTATTAGACACCTAACAAGAGGCATCAAGGAGCCACTTGGGTATAAGCTTCTGGAGTTTGAGCAAGGGATTAATGATGGAGACACTAATAAGGGAGGTCTTAGCTATGGACAGTTTTTAAAGCCAAGAGTATATATAAGATCATGTGAAGAGTGTGTGCAGAAACAGAAGAGTTCCAGAGGCTCAGCCATGGGCTACTCCTGTGGCAGAGGTCAGAAAGATGAGAGAGCTTCAGCAAGGAGAACTGGGAAGGATGATCCCTGAGACAAGAGGAAGGGTACCCTGATAGTTATTGATGATATTGACAAGAGAAATCATTTTAGAGGAATGATGAGGACAAAGCCCACCCACAGTAGGTTTAGGAGAGTATGTGAGAAGGTAAGTGGTATCAGTAAGTTAGCTGGAGTTTGTGTGTGTGGAGAGCTTTTCTGTAAAATGGAATCAAGAAATAAAGCCATGGCTAGAGGATGCTGGGCAGTCAAGTCAGGAGAGAATATTTTGTTCTAAGATGAGATTATCACAGTATGTTTGTAGGATGCTGGGATGACTCAGTAGGCAGGCAACAACTGACAATTGCTCCAGTAATTTCCCTCGACCTGCTGAGCTCAAGCGATCCTCCTGCCTCAGTCTCCCAAGTAGCTGGGACTACAGGAATGCACCACCATGGGCCTGGCTAATTTTTTGTATTTATTTATTTATTTATTTATTTATTTATTTATTTATTTATGTAGAGACAGGGTTTCACCATGTTGCCCAGGCTGGTCTTGAACTCCTGGACTCATATATTGGTGATAGGTATCCAAAGCACAGGTGAGAGTGTGGGTAGGAGCTCCACCACCTCACAGAAGAAATTTGGAAAACACAGCTTTCAGGATTGGGAGGTTCCTGGATTTGATGATGATGATGTGGATGTACTTTGCTGCTACTTCTCAGTGAAATGAGAAAAAAAACGTTATCTTCTGAGAGTTGCTGGGGTGCTGGTAGACCTGGAAGGAGACCAGGAGAGCAAATGGACTGTGGGTTCTCAGGGTATTATCAAGTGGTCAGGAATTTTTTAAAAGGTCAGTTAGTAGGTTGTGTTCTTTTGCCCAGCCACTCACCACTGTTTAAACGAAAGGGTGAAAGTGAACAGAGTTGGATTTGACAGGGTTGGGATTTGCTGCATGTATTTGTGTTCCAGGGTTGCCATAACAAAGTGCCACAACTGGGTGGCTTAAGCAACAGAAATGTATTGACTCACAGGTCTGGAGGCTAGAAGTATGAGATCAAGCCGTCACCAGGCTGATTTCTTCTGAGGCCTCTCCCATTGGCTTGTAAGTGGCTGTCTTCTCACTCTGTCTTCACATGGTCTTCCCTGTGAACTCCTCTGTGTCCAGTTTTCCTGTTTTTATAAGAACACCAGTCATACTGAATTTGGGCTCGCTTTAATGACCCATTTTAACTTAATTACCTCTTTAAAGCTATTACCCTATCTTCAAATACAGTCACATTCTAAGTCACTGAGGGTTAGGATTTCAACATATGAATTTGGGGGGTACACCATTCAGCCCCTAACACTGGTAAGTATAATGGAGAATAAAAGGTCAAGGAAGCAGAAACTTTAAGCAATAATGGGTTTTGTTTTTGGTTTTATGAGTTGTTTTGTTTTTGTTTTTTGTTTTTTGGTTTGTTTGTTTTTGTTTTGTTTTGTTTTATTTTTTTGAGACAGGGTCTTGCTCTGTAACCCAGGCTCTGGAATGCAGTGCTGAGACCATGGCTCACTGCAGTCTTAACCTCCTGGGATCAAGCAATCCTCCTGCCTCAGTCTCCCAAGTAGCTGGGGCTACAGGTGTGCACCACCACACCTGGCTAACTTATAGTATTTTTTTGCAGAAATGGGGTTGTGCCATGTTGCCCAGGCTGTTTTCAAACTCCTGGATTCAAGCCATCCACTCGCCTCAAGGATGGGATTTTAATAATGATCCGTGGCATCTAAGTCCCACAGAAACTGAAGCAGGGGCAAAAGAAGGGTGAGAGATCACGAAAAGATGAGGGAGCTCATGGCTGGGAGGTCCTGAAGGGACCAAAGAGTTGTTAGAAAAGACAATATTTGCATTTGAGTGCTTTCATAGGCAATGCAGACTCACTCTGTCCAAAACTGAACTGTTAATCTTTCTCTGTCAAACCAGCTCCTCTTCTGGTCCGTTGCATTTCAGTGAAAAGAACCAACATCTCCTGCAGTTACTCAAGCTAGAAGTTTCCCAGTCTTTGACCCTTCACTCTCCCTCATTCCGCGTATCCACATGGACAACAGTTCCTACTGCCTGCAAATTATTCATTAAATATCCATTTCTTCATCTCCACTACAACTAACTTAGTCCAAGGAAAAGTTCACCTCCTTTCTTACCCAGGAAGAGCTTCCCCACCATTCTCCCGATTCCACTCTTTCCACCTTCCTCCATGTATTATCTACACCACTGGTATAGGCTGGTGAGGTTTTTTTTTCCAAGTCACTCCTTTTAAAGATATAACTTTTACAACATAATTCTGATTCCCTCCCCTCTTGCTCTGGACATGGCAAGCAGCTTGTCAGTCAGCCCACATCTGCTTCTTTAGCCTCCATGGGCACCTCTGTCCCCAACAGCTCCTATGCTTCTCCACTCCTGCTGGCCTTCTTTCTGCCCCCAATGAGCCCAAGCTCTCCTCTACCTCTAGGCCTTCACAGATGCTATGCCTTCACCTGCTGACTCCTACTGACCCTTCCTGTCTCAACTTCAATGAGACATCCTCAGGAAGCCTTTTCTAACCCCACTTAGCTCCCAAGATAAGTTCGATCTGCAAATTGTTGTACACTCTTCTTGCTGAATAACATAGATGCCAGCAGATCTCATGAGACAATACCCATCTCAGAGGCTCTGGTCTGTACCACCTAGCCCAGGAATGCACACTCTGAGAATTTCTTCAAGGTGTCCCCTCCTCAGGAAACCAGGAGTTTACACAAGGCTAGGTTGTCAGCAATTGAAATTTATTCTCTAAGTATCCTGGGATCAAGTTGATGTATATAAATGCTGGTTGAACAAACCAGTAAGTGAATGACAGAAACGTGGGTTTTGCCTCTGGATTCATTTCTGTAATTTCTGACCTTACTGTGTTCCCTGCCTTCTTCTACTTTCTTGTTCTTGGGCATGTGCTTTCTTTCATGATCCCTATAGTGCAAGGTTCAAAATCAGTTACCATGCAAGAAGGTTTGCCACCTGCTCTTTATGAAACTGAACCGTTGGAAATTATAGCTTTTCAACTTGTGAAACAAAACATCTAATCCCTGCCATAAAACATACCCCTTTGAAAAGGCTATTTATTTCTGACAATACATATGATAAACACGCATGGAGTAAATGTCAAATAGATCGAAGTGCTAGATTCAGAAAATGATTCTTTCTTCTTCCCTGAACTCCCCTCTTCCCATTTTAATGAACAAGCAGCATACACACACAGAGAAGCAAAGAGAGAGAGACAGAGAGATCTTCATTGTTTCATTAAAATTATAGCGTAAGACATATCCTGTTGTGTACCTGGCTTTCCTCACATAGTAATGTGTGTTGAAGACATTATATACCAGCACGTGTTGCTTACCCAGTTCTTTTAGTTGACCCCTAGAATTCTATCATATAGTATGCTAGAGTTTACTTAACTATATAAATGAGCACAGAATACTACAACAAATATTCTTGTGGTGGCATAATTTTTAGGTATCCAAGTACATACATTCCTGAAAGTGGACTCCCTGGGTCAAAAGACACAAGCACTTAAAATTTTGAAAGATATTGCCAGCCAAAGGGGTGGTACTAGTTGGCCCTCTCACTGACGGTGCCTGAGAATGTCGGTTTTTCAACCCTCACACAGTTACAGTTTCAAGTTTGTTTTGTCTTCATTTCTGATTATTAATCATCAAGGATTTGGGGCAACTTCAGATGTTAGTTTCTCTTTCTGTGAAATGTAATAAACACTTGAGGAAATAAAACCTAAAGGAACCATATAGCCCTTTACTTCTGCTACATTGCTTGGTTTGCGAATATTCTTTGGAGGGGCAGGTGTAGCAGACAACTTGCAGATCTACTATGTGGTTCATCCTTCACCTTGGTCTTATCTCCTATAGCATCCCCTTCCGCCATTCTCTCAGGCATGCTGGCAGTGTCAGTGGGACATGGGCACTGGGCGCGGGATGCGGCAGCGTGTGGGCTTTGGTTGGTCCAGGGATTTTTCTCGCCTTTTCTTCACACTTCTCCTGGTCAGAAGACTTTTGAGTGTCACCAGGAAGCTCAGGGTTAACCTGTTTTTTTTAGGGAGGTCTTTGTCTCCTCAATATGTTTTGTGCCTCCTCAAGGCAGGATACAATCACGAAAAGACGAATAGATAAATGCTGAATATCAAAAACAGCAGAAAAGCATGCTCGTTGATGCCACACAGAGCACCTGTGACCTGCTTCTTTCTAGCAGATTCCTGTAAGACAGCTGTATGATTTCTCCTCCCACATCCTGAAACTGAGCAAGGCTGAATCTTGTATTTACTACTCTTTCTGTATTTTTAATGAAATAAGAGTAAATAGAACTTGGCAAGATGCCTCAAAATGCTTTTAATTCACTTGGGCTGCCTGCCGTTCATTCTAGGCCTCCTTGTTTATTTCATCAGAGTAAAGATAGGAGTTCATCAGAAGTCAACTTCTCAGCCACATCCTCCCTTAGGTCTGACCACAGCTTAACAGATCTGGTGACTTTTCAGCTCTCCCACTGCCCCACCTCCTTCACCCAGTTGCTATTCCTTAACTTTCAGGTGACAGTTTAGACACTCCAAATCTGAGACATCTTTTACAGCCCTTCATGTCTGGATTATAAGCTCGTATCATGGATAAACATATGCATCCTACACTTCCTGATTTTTTGGGACAGTTTTGCCACCCCACCTCCATCCCCAACTAGATTGTAGAAGGATGCCAAACAATCTTTGTCTCAGGTACGTCCTCAGTGGCTAGCAAGTCCCTGGTGCTTAGAGGGCACTGCACAACCCTATGTTGATGAGTATCACACTGGAATGTAATTCTTTTTACTTCCATCCCCTTATTCAGTCATTTGTGCATTAAATATTTACTGAGCACCATGAACTATTTTAGTACTGGGTTAATAGCAGTTAAACAAATTCAGTTGCCAGAAGCTTATGTTTTAAAGGGAAATAGACATATAATAGACAAGATAAGTAAACCATAGCACATGTGAGGTGATGGTGAGGGCTAAGAAACCAACTCAGCAGGGAACAGGATAAAGACTGGGGGGAAGGTTGCAATTTTGGGTAAAGGACCAAGGAAGGTCTCACTCAGAAGGTGGCACTTGGGTAAGAATCTGAAGAAGGTGAGGTGAAATCTGGGGGAACAGGGGTCCAGACAGAGAAGAGCAATTGCAAAGGCCCTAAAGCAGAAGCAAGCCTGGTGTGTTCAGAGAACAGCAGAGGTCAAGTAACAGGTGCATGGCACAGGAAGAACAAGGAGGAAACGTGGGAGATAAGGATAGAGATGTAGTTGTGTGTTTGGGACCTGGAGATAGACAGGCACTGGTGCAAAAGAGTGACATGTCCTGATGTGTTTTGTCAGGCTCACTCTGGCTGTTTGTTGAGCAGAAACGGAAGTGGGGCGGAGACAGAAGCAACAAGGCCATTTTGGAAGCCATGGTGCCATAATCCAGACAAGAGATGATGGTACCTTGAACTGGGTTGGCATCAGCAGGTGCAATTAAATTCTGAATATATTTTAAAGGTACAACAGACAGGATTTGCTGATGGAGTAAAGAGACAATGAGAGTGGTCAGACACAACTCCAAGATTTTTGGCTTTTTGGCTTGAGCAGCTGAAAGGATGGAGTTGTCATTTACTGAGTGGAGAAAGACTATGAAAGGAGAATTCATTTGAGGTATGTCGAGTTTAAGATGCCTGTTACATATCCAAGTGAAAGTGTTGAGACAAACACTGTGCTGTGCTCCACAAAAGTTAACTTGTTCAATCCTCAGAAGAACCCCATGAGATAAGTAGTATTTTTGACCCCATCTTACAGGAAAGAGACTGAGGCCTGAAGCCCAGAGAGGAAGAGTGACTTTTCCAAGTTTACCTAGCTGGTTGGTGGTGGAAGTGGGGAACTGGGATTCAAACCTAAGCAATAGGGCTCCGGAATTCATGCTTTTCTACACTTTGCAAAACACACAGACACACAAACACACACACACCACCTCATTCTAGTCACTTAATAAATTTCTTGCCATGAGCATTCATTGAGCCCATTTATGATCCAGTCACCGTGGCAAGGGACTGGAGTGCTCTAATTAGATTGAGTCTGAGTCACTTTCTGTGGGCCTGATCTTGGGGGTGGAGCCTCACATCAGCTCAGAGTAAAGTAATGAGCAGCTCTCCAGAGGAAAATCTGGGTGTTGTCACCAGAAGTAGGGTGAATAGATGCTAAATATATATATTTCTTAAAATCCATTCTGATATCAAATTTAGCCCATCATAGCACGTGGACAAAGTTTATATATGATCCATTCTTTATATGCATTTCAAACACACCCAGAACACCAACTTGTGCCAAAATTTTCTCAAAAGATTTTCTAATAAGATGTTTACTTGATTCCCTGGGACAATTACACTTTCCATTCTTATATTCTAACACAAAGAGGCTGAAGGTCAAATATCTCAGCTGAGGGGAGGAACACATTCTTGAATATTTAAGAAGCAACTGTGCAATGCTTTCTCAATGCAGCATTTTCAGAGAAAGTTAAAACAAAAGCAAACAAAATTCCAAAAGAAAGCCCCAAATATAATTCATTGAAAATAGTGATACTGAATATCATTCACTGTGTTTTTATTTTATTGTATTTTATTTTTTTAGAGCAGCTTTAGGTTTACAGCAAAATCCAACAAAAAATACAGAATGTTCTCCTATTCTTCCTTCTCCCTACACATGCAGTCTCCCCCACTATCAACATCCCACCCAGAGGGGTACATTTGTTAATATCCATGAGCCAACATTGACATGTCATTATCACCCAAAGCCCATAGTTTACATTGGCACTCCCTCTTGATGTTGTACATTCTAGAGGTTTTAAGAAAGGTAGAGTGACTTCCACACACCATTATAGTATCATACAGAATTGTTAAACTGCTCATTCATCACTTCCTCTCTTCAACCTCAGACAGCCATTGTTGTTTATTTGTTTGTTTACTGTCACTGCAGTTTTGCCTTTTCCAGAATGTTATACAGCTGGAATCACACAACATGTAACCTTTTCGGATTGGCTTCATTCACTTAGCAATATGCATTTAAGGTTCCTCCGTGTCTTTTCATGGCTTAATGAATAATATTCATTTGTCTGAAGGTATCACAGTTTATCCACTTACCAACTGAAGAATGTCTTGGTTATTTTGTTTTGTTCCCTGACAGTAAATTTTTCTTACTCTAATAAATTGTAAAATTCTTCTTATTAATATTTTACTAAATAATTAGTAATCAAAGCAAAGTTCAAATGTATATTTCAGAAAGACATTCCTTCTTAAAAGTAACAAGCTCTACAAATAATTTTCAGGTTGTAATAGCAATTGTGTGCTTATATATAATTTTGAAAATAAGAGTACAAAGAAAATTACAACTACTTGTAACTTCAAGAATCAGAAATCAATAGCATTAATATTAATATTTTGGTGTATTATACTATATTTTTTTGTTTCTTTCCTGGAATTTACTATCCTATAGATTTTAAACTCCACATTATATGGAGAATCAGGTATTTAGCTTATCTTGTAAAATATTTCCTTTTTGATGTTTTTTTTCCTCCTCGATACAAGGCCTAATGAGACAAATATTTGCTTCTGCGAAATAGCATTTTAATTTATTTTATTAAAAACATATTCTAAACTACATAGATCGGTTTAAAAGTCATGTATGAAAAAAAGTAAACTCAGCTCTTTAAGAGTTGATTGTCCAACAAACATCATCAAGGATACCTAGAAAGTCATATTTTTCTTTATCAGAAAGTGCATTTTTATTATCATTTCCATGATCAATAGTATAGAAGTCATGGTTTTTGAAAAGTAATAGGATAATACCTCATGTTCATAGTTAGAATGTATTTCCAATAGCCCAAGATTTGAAATCAACCTAATGATCCATCGTATTCATCAATGGATGAATACATAAAAAAATTGTGGTACATATATACAATAGAATATTACTTAGCCATAAAAAAGAAGTAAATCCTGCCATTTATGACAATTTGGATGAACCTGGAGTACATTATGCTAAGTGAAATAAGCCTGACACAGAAAGATAAATACTGTATGATTGCACTCATATGTGGACTCTAAGAAAACCAAACTCATAGCAGAGAGTAGAATGTTGATTGTCAGGAGGTTGGGGTTGGCAGAAGTGGAGAAATGGTTAAAAAGTAGCAACTTTCAGTTCTAAGTTCAGAGAATCTAATATACAACATGGGTGGTGATGGATGTGTTCATTTGATTGTTGTAAGCTTGTATGCTTTGAATATATTCAATCTTTATTTTAATTAAATATTTTAAATGAAATAAACTTTAAATATAATAAAATATGAGCAGTTACAAATAAGATTATAAAAACCACCCATAATCATAGTACCTAGAGAAAATTATGTTTTTACTTATCCTTCTACTTATGTGTGTATGTGTATATATGTATATATGGGTGTGTGTGTATAAAAGGAAAGTTGTATATACATACATACACACACATATGTATGCACAGTTTTGAATTAAGTTCTTTTTTTTTGAGATGGAGTCTTACTCTGTTGCCTAGGCTAGAGAGCAGTGGCGCCATCTCGGCTCACTGCAACCTCTGCCTCCTGGGTTCAAGCGATTCTTCTGCCTCAGCCTCCCCAGTAGGTGGGACTACAGGCACATGCCACCATGCCTAGATAATTTTTGTATTTTTAGTAGAGACAGAGGTTCACCATATTGGCCAGGCTCCTGATCCGCCTGCCTCGGCCTGTCTTGGCCTCCTAAAGTGCCGGGATTACAGGCGTGAGCCACCTCACCCGGCCAAATTAAGTTCTTAAAACCATGTACAAAAAAAGAAAATAGCACATAAACATGAAAATCATGTAACAAAAGCTCACTCATTCATTCATTTATACACTCAAAACCTGTGTTGAGCCTCTGCTATTTACCTGGCTGTGGGCTGGGTTCCAGGAATATAAAGACCTTCAAGACAAGGTATCTGTTCTGTGCATGTCTATATTCCATCCAGGAGAAGGAATTTCTATCACATAAAAATAATTTATCACTGTGCACACCATCATGCAAGCCCAAGCACAGAAATGTGGTGGCAAACGTGAGAGAATGGTGAATTAACTAAAATTACAACTTCATCCAGATTCTCATTCATAAATTATTTTCTCATATTTTATGTCCTAAAGCTTGGTTTTCTAGCTACCAAGCTAACAACAGACTGGAAGATAACAATAAAGAAACTACTTTCTTGTTTTTCAGCACTTCAATACGTTCCCTGTTTTATTGTATACATGTATTGCCACATACAATTTTATCTCACTTAAGTTTCATGCTCAGTTAATTTCTTTACCATTCCAAGTGAGAAGGTGGCACACAGGACAACATGCCAAAAAAGCCTCTTTCCTAGAACTCCACAGCTACAGTAGAATTTTAAAACTTCATTTTTAACAAACAGCAATTGCCACTTTAAAAAACTATATGCCCATGGAGAAACCCCGTCTCTACTAAAAATACAGAAAATTAGCCAGGCATGGTGGCACATGCCTGTAATCCCAGCTACTCGGGAGGCTGAGGCACAAGAATCGCTTGAACCCGGGAGGCGGAGGTTGACGTGCACCAAGGTCACGCCACAGCACCCCAGCCTGGACAACAAGAGTGAAACTCCGTCTCAAAAACAAAACAAAACAAAAAAACGATATGCCATATGTAATGTTTAAACAAAAATATGTTGGCTGGGTGCGGGGGTTCACATCTGTAATCCCAGCACTTTGAAAGGCCACGGCAGGCAGTTTACTTAGGAATTTGAAACCAGCCTGGGCAACATGGTGAGACCCCATCTCTACTAAAAATACCAAAAAAAAAAAAAAAAAAAGGTAGGCATGGTGATGCACACCTGTGGTCCCAGCTACTCAGGAGGCTGAAGAAGGAGGATCACCTGAGCCCAGGAGGCAGAGACTGCAGTGAGCCAAGATCACACCACTGCACTTCAGCCAGGGTAAAAGAGGGAGATCTTATCTGGAAAAATAAATAAATAAATATATACATATATATTTATATGTATTTATATTTATATATGCATATATTTGTTTATGCATGCTTATATATATAAGGAAAAATAATATCTTTAGCAGACAACTATTAATTCATTTATTCAGTTTATTTCATAAATAGTTTTAAGTTTACCATATGTCAGCACTTGATCAGCAGTGAACAAATCAGACAAAAATCCATGTCCTCAGCTGCTTTGGAAAATAATCTGGCAATTCCTCAAAATGTTAAGCAGAGTGAACATGACCTGGAAATTCCACCCCTGGATATCTACGCAAGAGATATGAAAACATATGTTCACACAGAAATGTACATGAAGGTTCATAAAGGCATTATAATAATTGAAAAACAGAAACAACCCAAATGTCCTTAACTGATGAACGGATAAGCAAAATGTGATTTGCCCACACAGTGAAATATTATTGAGCCAAAAAAAAAATGAAGTGCTTACACATACCACAACATGGACGTACCTCGAAAACATGCTAAGTGTAAGAAGCTAGTCACAAGAAGTAACATATTGTATAATCCCATTTACATGAGATATCCAGAATAGGCAAATCCATAGAGACAGAAAGTAGATTAGAAGTTCCCTAGGACTGGATGGCGGTAGATGAGGAGTGACAGCCCAATAGGAATGGGATTTTCTTGGGGTTGAGAGGAATGTTGTAAACGTGTGTGATAGTCACAAAACTGAATATACTAAAAACTACTAAATCATATACTTTCAGAATAAATTTTATGTTTGTAAATTCAATCTCAAAAAAAGATGTTAAACAAAATCCCTCACATAGGGTTTATAGTTTCTGGTGCAACTCCCTACCATTTTTCCTGGTTCTGATATGAAGATAGCCCATTCCAGATTTGATGCGACTGGGTAAATACTGGGAGTGGAGGGGGGAAAGAAAAGGAGAAAGCGGGGTATTGAGCATTTATTAATTTATGGTACTATCCAACTAAATAGTAGCTCTTTGGCGCTGTACCCCATGACACCCCCTGTCACAGAAACAGGGAAAATTGTTTCCATTGGCAGAATAGTCATACACTGCCTCTTACCAACTCTTAGGAAGAGAAAGAAGGAATGAAGAAGAAGAAAGGGCATGGAAGAGAAGTGAAGAAATGAGAAAAACAGGAGGAGGAGGAAGAAGGTAGAGAAAGAGAAAAGAAGAAAAAAGAAAATAGAGGAGAAGTTTAGGTAGAAGAAAGTGAAGGAGGAAATGAAGAGCAAACATTAACTGAACATTGACTAAGTGCCAAACACCATACTGGGGTCTCTCTGTACACAGTGTTATTAAATCTTCAAAATAACCCCATGAGGTAAATATTATTACTATACCTGTTTTACAGATTTGAAAACTTGAGTGTGGTGAACACAGCATTTTCAGAGGTACCACTGCTGGGAGTTCTACCAGTCAGACCTTGAGTGGCACATCATGTTCTTTCACCCAGAAATCTGGGTAGTGGGCTCCGTAGCGGACCAGTAGTAGAATCTGGATGTTATTCTTGGCTATTTCCTTAGTCCTTCCCCATCCCTGAGATGCTTGAGCTTCCTAATATTCTGCAGTATGCACCAGGAGATGGTTTTGATATACGTAACTAGGAATTTTGCCTACAGCAGACAGAGGTCAGGTAACTTAACTGAGGACACACACATATATGTGGTGGAAATGGGACTTGATCCCTGTCCACCTGATTCCAAGCATTGACTCTTAGCCATGATTCCCTACAAAAGGCACTGAGGTGTGTAGGCCGTAGCTCCATGGCCCACCCGCAGTGAAGACAACACCAGCATTCAGGTTGTGGCTCAGGTGGGAAACGTTTTGTCCTGTTTCATTCTATAGAAATCTATAGGCATTGACACCAAATACTTTATACACACTGAAACTTAACTAACTGATCTTAAATAAGACTGCATATTCTCACTTAAATGAAGAATCTAAAGCAATCAAACTCATAGAAACAGAGAACAGACGGGTGGTTACAGAGGCTGGAGGGTAAGGGTATTAGGGAGATGATGAATAAGGTATGAAAATCTCAGAAGGAATATGGAAGTTTTTTTGAGATCTATTGCATAGTGCGGTGAATATAGTTAATAAACAGTATTGTACATTTCACAATTGCTAAGAGAGTAAATTTCAAATGTTCTCATGACAAAAAAGGCTAAGGATATGATTTCATTCTTTTTTATGGCTGCATAGTATTCCACATCTTTTGCAGCAACATGGATACAGCTGCAAAAGATGCAGCTTAAGATAGTAGAGGCCATTGTCCTAAGTATATTGATGCAGGAACAGAAAATCAAATGCCCCATGTTCTCACGTTTAAGTGAAAGCTAAACATTGCGTACACATGGACATAAAGATGGAAAAAATAGACTCTGGGGACTACTAGAGGAGAGAGGGTGGAAGGGGAGGGAGGGTTGAAAAACCAGCTATCAGGTACTATGCTCACTACCTGGGTGATAAGATCAGTAGCATACCAAACCCCAGTGACACACAATTTGCCTGTGTAACAAACCTGCCCATGTACCCCCTGAAACTAAAATAAAAGTTGAAAAAAAGTGCTAAATATTTGAGGTGATGGATATGTTAACCAGCTTAATTTAATTTTCCTACATTGTATTTATAAATTATAACATCACTTTGTACCCCAGAAATACACACAATTATAAATTATCAATTTACAATAAAATTGTTATTAAAATGCTGATGTTATTGGGTTTTCAAACATTAAACATTTAATGTTTAAGAAATTCCCACCGGGTATGGTGGCTCATGCCTGTAATCCCAGCACTTTGGGAGGCCAAGGAGGGTGGATCACCTGAGGCCGGGAGTTCGAGACCAGCCTGACCAACATGGAGAAACCCTGTCTCTACTAAAATACAAAATTAGCCGGGGTGGTGGCCCATGCCTGTAGTCCAAGCTACTTGGGAGGTTGAGGCAGGAAAATCGCTTGAACCTGGGAGATGGAGGTTGCAGAGAGCCGAGATCGCGCCATTGCACTCCAGCCTGGGCAACAAGAGTGAAACTCTGTCTCAAAATAAATAAATAATTTTTTTAAAAAAAGAAATTCCCTGTAAAGGATTCTCTGTAATATTAATGGAAAGAAGTGGTGAAGAGGGAGTGAGGTTGAGAAGAAGTTTTCTTTAACAGGGGACCACTATTCAGAACAGTCTAGGAGGCGTGTGCTTTTGTCCTCTTTATAGACAGAAGGATTATTATTCTGTTCAGCCAAGGTCACAGGTCTAGGACAGTGGAGCTGGTATTTGACCTTGGGCCCACAAAAATACACTGCAGTTCGTGCAGGGAGAACCAAATGGTCTTTCTCCACTCTCCTTGGTTCTTCGACAGGGCTATGAATTAAATCGGCATATAACAGATTAGCAAGAAAAAACTATGTCTAACTACATACACTGGCACAGGGGTCCCATGAAAATATGAGAGTTGAAGAAAGACCAGATGATTGAAGCTTATATAGCAGCCTGAGCTACAGAAAGGAATAGGAGGAGCTTGGGGCTTCCAGGGGTGGTAGAGACAAGCTATGAGAAGGGGAGGGAGGAAATATAAGGTGAGTAAAAGTTTGTCTTGTTATGCAAATGAAGTATCTCAGGTAATAAAAATTGTCTAGAAACAGCCCTCTTCCTGATACAGCTAGTTTTACTAATGTAGATTTATTTTACAAGAAACATAACTTTCAATTTATAATAGGCATAAATTTCTTTTACAAAGGGCAGCTTTTCAGAGATACTCCTGCATCTGCAGTTTATCTGAATAACCAGCTTGAAATATACCAAGAAGTGTATTTTGGGGTGGCACATCTTATCTCCCACAGTATGTTTTGAGGTGGTGCATCCTGAACCCCAACAAATGAGTGTCTTCGAAAGATATGGCTGGCCACTGCACAGCTGTGCTGTGCACGGAAAAATGTGAATAGCACTCCAAACCTCACCCTCCAAGGCTACTAGCGGGAAAAACAGCTCTCCACAGCCCAACATACCTGCTGGATGTTACAATAACCCAAGCCCATGATGAAGGCCTGAGTCATTCAGAGAAAATACACCCATTAAGGGGATCTTCTTCACAAAACTAGTTACATGTAACACGTCCTATGTCAAAATGTTTCTCGACATTTGTTAACCTATCAAACATATTCTCAACTAATCTCCACTGGGGTCAAGAAAATGCAGTTGAGTGTCATTTCCTGAGTCTGGCTGGTATTGCAAAATGTAAATTCAACAATTTTTCAAACACATCTCACATCCCAGGCCTGCCGTTGGCAAGCACCTCTTTAACCACAAACCACGTTAGTGAAAATGAGAAAGAAAAACTTTCCTCTTGCTGGGCGCTTCATAGAACTAGTCAGGTGAGACCATCTCTGAGGGTCTTTGACAGCTCAGTTTTACTGCATAATCTGTTTTCAAGACCCTTTAAAAGGCCAGATTGTCTAGTACTTTTCTTTTATGAGAAGAGCTTCCCCCAATCCACCCTGCTGTCTTTTAGCAAAAACACCAGAAAGTCGGTTTTTTCCCCTTGTTTTGTTGTGGTTTTTTTTGTTCGTGGTGGTGTGTTTTGCTTTAGTTTTATTTTTTCAAATTCCATGATTATTTTCAAAATGAAGATCTAGCTTACCATGTAATTTTAAAGTTTATGTTTATGTTGCAGAGAATGGAAGAACTGTTTAGTCTCCACCTTGAGAACCTTAACATCATCTATCAGTTTACATGGTACTTGCCCTGTGGAGAACTTCAGAGCTCTCAGATTGTTTTACCTTTATTCCCTGGAAACTTTGGACTATTGGAATATAAACTGGAATAAGAAACTCATAGATTGGAAAGTGGAGTGAAGTGATTATCTGTCTAATAACCCGATGGTTAAGTTTGTTTTTTTCTTTTTCAAATACAGTTTCAGAGTACACAAATGAGCACACACTCACACACTCACAGATGCATAAACACTCCAAGACATTCATCACTTGTGGTTACTATCACTCTACATTGACTGAAGGTTACATCTGGACACAGCATTTCTTTTTTCTTTGGGGATTTTCACCCATAAATAATATGCAGTTGTTCAATTCATTGCTAAACTACAGAGATTCAGTGAAAATTGAATACATTAGTATTGCAAATGCATTTACTCTTTGACTCACGGACCCCATTTCTAGAAATTCAACCTACAAATATCTCTGCCCACATGAAAGATAATAAATACACCAGATTAGTCATTGCAGCATTGTTTATAAGAGAAACTGGCACTGGGCATGGTGACTCACGCCTGTAATCCCAGAACTTTGGGAGGCCGAGGCGGGCGGATCGAGAGGTTGGGAGTTCGAGACCAGCCTGACCAACATGGTGAAATCCCATCGCTATTAAAAATACAAAAATTAGCCAGGCGTGGTGGCACGCACCTGTAATCCCAGCTACTCAAGAGGCGAAGCAGGAGAATTGCTTGTAACCGAGAGGCGGAGGTTGCAGTGAGCCGAGATTGCACCACTGCACTCCAGCCTGGGCAACAGAGCAAGACTCCGTCTCAAAAAAATTGTTTTAAAAGGAGAGAAACTGATTGCAAACAACCTGAATGATGTTCCTAATGGGATGGGTTAAATAAATTACAAAACATCTCTCCCATGGAATATTATGCAGCTGAAAAAAATAAAGTGAGGAATCTCTGTATGTATTGATACAGAATAATCTCCAGGATGTACTATTAAGGGGTACAAAGTATTTTGTATTGAATGCTTCCTTCTGTGTAAGAAAAGGTAGGGAGTAATAACATGTGTTTATGTGCTTGCATTTTTGCAAAGAAACCCTAGACGGATCTACATGAATCTTTAAACAAATGGTCATCAGAATAAGACGTGTGGGAACAGAACAGGGGACAGGAGTGGGAATGAGATTTTTTCATAGTGTTTTATTTTTAAGCCATGTGTCTATATTACCTTTTTCAGAAACAACATAAAATCACTAAATGTAATCTAAAACAAATCTATGTACTTAAATTACAAAAATGGACCATTGGGAAAGAGCCCGTTTTATCCATCTTATCAGGCATGCTTATCAAATACTTCATCAATTGGAAAATCAACAAAATAAAGTATGTGTGCAGCTACATCCGTCGCTGATTCTTTATCTCATTCAAAACCACACAGTGCTGACAGCAACATCCTTCCTCTCAGCATTCATGCTTCTGCTACCACCCAGGGGCACTGAGTTCACAGCCAGTTCACAGAAGGTAAGAAACTGCACACAACCCTTAGAGAGGAGACAATCATAGATATGTGCATGCTTCAGAGAAGAACATCTGGAAATTCAGCAATGTTCCTAAACTAAACATACCCCTGTTTCCTTGGGTCCCTTTAGACCAGGGTTCACAATGGGGTCACACTAATCCCAACAACCTCTATTTTAGTGGCTCATAAAGCCTCTATTGTTCTGCAGAACACCATCCCCTTTCAAAGAGCCTCCCTCTCAATATTTCTGGGGGTCATCGTGGGGATTATCTCACCTGTGCTCCAAAAAGCTGCCCACAGTCCCATGGCCTCCATCGTGGTTTTCCTCTCCTCTCAATCCCCACTGGTGATACACACGAAGAAGCTGTGACCTCACACCCCCGACTTGGCTTTCCAGATCCTTCAGCCTCTCCCTTTGGCTCTCTGCCCTGGATCCAGCCCCAGCAGGCTCTCCCAGAGGAAGGAAGGTGGCTGAAGTCCGGTTATCCACTCCCTCAGCTGGCTTCCTCCCTGCAGGGTTGCCTCAGGCCACTGGCTTCCTTGACAGAGGCCACTGCTCTTCTCGAGGTAACCTCTCAGTGGGACTCTCTCCTTCCAGATTCCCACGACCTGCCTGATGCCTCACTCCATGGGGCATTGGTGCATCTCTGCACACATCAGTGCTTTGCAGATAGTCCCTATTAAACCTCCTCCAATTTTCCTGATTTGAGTGTGCCTTTTGTGTGTCTGGATAGGGCCTGACTGCACTGGATTCTCCCTGCCTGCAAGGCAGTTTATGTATGTCCCATCATTGCCTTTGGTGGGCACCATCTCTGTGAACCTCCAGCTGTGCCATGGCTGGGCCACACTTTAAGAGCCGGGTCCTATCCCAATGCTGTTTGTGGCTCTGTGTCTCTTAACATTCTTAAAGACCCTACTCCATCTCCTCACCTAATGGAAAGGGATGCTACTAATAATTATGCAAGGACAGAGGACACCCACTGGCACGATCATGAGCCATTCAGGATGTTTGGTTTCTACATATATACACAGGAGCACACACATACATAACAAATATCTGCTACAGATATGATGGATACCTTCTAATGCTTCTCCCTTTTCCAGACCGCCTTTATCTGAAAATAATCCCTCCCACAAATGGACTTCTGAAAGCCCATGCTATCAGCCCTGATGTATCTGAGCTCCAGAGATAGAGACAGCTTAAACAAAGGTCGGAACATATCTAATCTGAAATTTTAGAAGAAGAATGCAGTGTGGTGTATTTTGGATATGACATTTATATCAGAGAGATGAAGATGGAGGGCGATATATTGCCAGATGAAATGCTAAGAGGACAGCCACTTTATCTTCTTAGTGATTTATATTTAAATATCTCTTAGGGATTCATATTTATATTTCTTAGAGTGATTTATATTAAACTATTTCTTATAGTTATTTATATTTTAAATCACTTTATCCTCTCTTTAGTTGAGTTTATATCTTCTTAGTGATTTATATTTACTATTTACATTGTCAACCAGCATCAATGTGCAGTGGCCAGAAGGCTGTCTCCAATGGGCCTTTACTGGCTTTCCATCTCATTCCAACAAAAGCCAGTGAAATAGCCTGCAAGGCCTGACCTGATCTGGCCTATTTTCTTCCATCACCTTGATCCTGCCATCCTGGCCTCCTTGCTGTTCCTCAAATAGGTCAGACACGTGGCTACTGTGGGGCCTTTGCTTCTGCTCCCTCTGCTTGAAATGTTCATTCTACAAATATAAGAATGGCTTGGGAGGCCAAGTCGGGTGGATCACCTGAGGTCAGGAGTTCGAGACCAGCCTGACCAACATGGAGAAACCCTGTCTCTACTAAAAATACAAAATTAGCTGGGCATGGTGGTGCACGCCTGTAATCCCAGCTACTCAGGAGGCTGAGGCAAGAGAATCACTTGAACTCGGGAGGCGGGGGTTGCAGTGAGCTGAGATTGTGCCATTGCAGTCTATTATGGGCAACAAGAGCGAAACTCTGTCTCAAAAAAAAAAAAAAAATGGCTTGATTCCTTCACTCCTTCAAATCTTTGTTTAAACATCATCTTCTTGATGAGGCCTATCCAGACTTCTTATTTAAAACCATAGCCCCCAGCCTAGCTTTCCATATTGTATTATTTCCTGGAGCATGCATCACCTTCGAAAATACAATTTATTCCTTATACAAGCTATTTATTATCTCCACCCACTAGTATGTGCGCTACAAGAACATATGCACAGTTGCCCATTTACTGAGTAGATCTTAGCACTTAGAAGAACACCTGGAACTCATAAACAAACAATGATATCTGTTTAATGAATTAATGATCAAAGCACAAATCTGATCATACACCTCTCTTGTCAAAGTGTTTAAATCTTTTATGGTTTTCCATTGCTTTCAGGACAAAACTAAATCTCCTTAACATGTTTATAAAATGGCAGTAATTCATTTTCTAGTCTTACGCAAGCCACATTCCCCACTGCCATGAGTCTTTGCAAGAAATAAATTGTCATAATACACAAAGGAGAAGAAGTGCTGGATTTTGTGTGCTGTGATGAGAAAAGAGACTAAGACATAAGCATATTAAGATGAAGAAAATAGTGACTACAGTGTATATTTATATGCACTATACACAGTACATCTATACATAGATGTATACATACTATATGTGGATGCATACATTATATCTATGTATATCTATAAGATATAGTAATTAAATATAGATCTATAGATATATATAGTGTATGCACATAGATTTATATACATGGATATAGTGTATATCTATATATACTGTATACACAGTAGTGACTATAATGTATATCTCTAGATCTCCACTATGTAGCAAGAGTATTGAATCTTCCCAGCAGCCTCCTTTTACGGACCAGTGCTACCTTTCTTTTGAGGAATTTCTTCTCTTTCTCTTCTGAATAAAAATACCTGTCTTCTTTCATGGTACCACCTTCCTGGTCACAGCTAGTCAATTATAATAGTCAACCCAGCTAGCTATAGTCATTGGCCCATGGTGGTCATGTGACTCCAGCCCTGCCAATCAGAATGTTCCCTGAGATTTTTTTCAATGAAAGGGGATTATAAGGGGAAGTTATTTCAACTCACAGGCTTAACACCGCACACACTACACACTTTTCTACCTTGTAAAACCCCACTCTTGTGACAAATTAATTCATATATCCCCTCCTCTTTAAAATCTTCTCTAACCTGCTCACCCACCTGCCTATCCACTCCATGTACCACCCCCACCCTAGTCTAAGTCTCTTTAGAACATGAACTCTGTTACACCTGATTCACACCTCTGGTAGGCCTGTCTTCTCAATTAAATGTTACTGTTTGTGTTCTCCAAACACTAGGCTGAGAGCTACTAGAGGATAGAAAATCATGTGGATTCACCTTTGTATTTCCAGAACCTACTATAATGAGTTTTGACTGATATTATAATTCATAGTGGACCACCAGATAATTTTTTATTGATCAGCACTGACCAATAGAAATATAATGTGAGCCATGTATAAAATTTTACATTTTTATAAGTAGCTATATTATTAAGGAACAAAAAAACCCAGTTCAATTAATGTTAAAATATATTTTAATTAACCCAACATATCCAAAAGAAGCATGATCATTTCTACACGTAATCAATGTAACAATTATTAATGTGATATTTTATATTCTTTTATCTTTGTACTAAGTCTTTGAAATACAGTGTTCATCGTATACAGCCCATCTTAGCTGGCACTAGCCATATCTCAAATGCTCAGTAGCTGCAAGTGTTTCGTGGCTACCATACTGGACAGCATAACTCTGGATAGTAGTTCTTTGAGAGCAACATCTGTCTTATTCACCCAGGTCTCTTTCACAGATAATTAATAAACATCTCTCTAGTTCTAAGCAGAGACATATTAAGAGTCTTCCACGTGAAGGGATGGGAATGGATTGTCAAATACTCTTTGCTTATGTTGAGTGAAATAAGCCAGGCACAGAAAAACAAACATCATATGTTCACACTTATTTGTGAAATCTAAAATTCAAACCAGGCTGGGTGCAGTGGCTCACTCCTGTAATCCCAGCACGTTGGGAGACTGAGGCTGGTGGATCACCTGAGGCCAGGAGTTTGAGACCAGTCTGGACAACAGAGTGAAACTCCATCTCTACTAAAAATACAAAAATTAGCCGGGCATAGTGGTGGGCACCTGTAAGCCCAGCCACTCAGGAGGCTGAGGCAGGAGAATCGCTTGAACCTGGGAGGTGGAGGTTGGGCAGCAAAAGCAAAACTCTGTCTCCAAAAATAAAATAAAATAAAAATGAAACCACTTGAACTCATGGACATAGAAAGTAGAAGGATAGTTACCAGAGATTGGGAAGGGTAGTGAGGGGATGAGAGGTAGGTGGGGGTGGTTAATGGATACAAAAAAAAGAATGAATAAGACCTACTATTTGATAACACAATAGGGTGACTATAGTCAATAATAACTTAATTGTATATTTTAAAATAACTTACAAAGTGTAATTGGATTGTTTGTAGCTTAAAGGATAAATGCTTGAGGGGGTGAATACCCCATTCTTCATGACGTGCTTATTTCACATTGCATGCCTGTTTCAAAACATCTCATGTACCTCATAAATATATGCTACTATGTACCCACAAAAAAGAAATTTCAAATAATGAAAAATACTCTTTACTGTCATTTGCTCATGAACGCCACATCTGCTACCTTTCAGGTTTGTTATGCTGCTAAACAGGGAAGCTCTTTAGTCCTAATTGAAGAAGTTATTTCCAGAGGTATTCTCTGCTTTGAAAAAATAAAAAAATGACCAGGAGAGTGAGAGAGTAGTAACTCTTTCATTAATGAAGGCAGATCTGTAGCAATAATGAATTTTGAGGTAGAGGCAAAATTGAAAGGATCCCAGAAAAGATCCCCTGAATAAAGTAAAATAACAACAACAACAACAACAATAAAATCCAGACTCTCAACTGGGAAGCATTTGGATCAAGTGACAGAAAACCCACTCGTAGCAGAAAGTGCTGGTGTCTCGTGCTTATCTATCTTGGCAATGACCATTTCTGGACACATCCTCCCAACTTCCAATGGGAAGCACCTGTGACTGCCTGAGAGCCTTCTCTGACTTCCAACACCTGTTCTGCCCCCACACAGGGCAGCCTGGAAGTGTCAGGAATTAATATCCTCCCTGGGAGCGCCCTCAACCAATGACTGGCAGGAATGGAGGATAGAGGCCTCAGCTTCCCCATGCCTTTGATTAATTAACTCTGAGAAATGTGCTACACTGCCAGCCAAAGGTCCCCACAGGATTAAGCTCCAGTTGCCCTCAGTGACAACTTGCTTGGTAATGCATCCTTTATGGGCTGCTTCCCTCCCTTGTCTCAATCCTCCCTTCCTCTGGTGTGCTGTGGCATTTCAATTACTGTGACTCTTGCATGAAGTGAACTATGACGGAAGAAAGAGGAAGAGATGCACTGACTCACATGCTGTTTATAGCAACTGAGAGATGTCATAAAATGGTAATGATAAGGAATGTGGAATTAGCTGTTGCTTTCCACTACCATCATGTGCTGAGGGAAGAAAACAACAGGATCAGATCAACTACCAACTACCAACTTGGGTGTAGTGTGAAGTCAGAAGACCTCAATGGCCCTCAACACTGAAGGAGCCCCTCACCGCCTGCAGCCAGAGGGTAGACTGAAAATCCTACAAGCACAGCATGTTCATTGTGATCACGGCAGAATAATCAAGAAACCTTAGTCCCTATTCCCAGCCCTGGCAGATATCCTTCATTAAAGTCAAGGCCTTGGTGGGGAAGGAGTAAGACTCTGAGATGGGATGGCGACATCTTTGCCTATGTAATGGCTAACCTTGAACCCCCAGATTCCCATGACCCCCCAATAAGTTGGCAGGAGTCGCTTTCTCCCCGTCTTACTGAAGAATAGCAGCTCCCTTTGCCTGGAAACTGTGCACAGCCTTGCATTGCAAGAGGACACTTGCCCTCTTCAGAACCTGGCTCCCTTCACTGCTTCTAGACCAATAACTAAGCTCTAGTATCGGCATCATGCTCCTGGGAAATACTGTCCCTTATTTTGGAGAAAAGGGATTGTTAACCAAAAGAATTGTAGGATTTGCCTAAATACATGTCAGGAATTGGAAAAACATGCATGAGTATAGTGTTGGACTGGTAATGGTGGTATGGAGTATACAAGGCTGGATAAGAAAGAATGAATTGATAAAAGGGTACTCTCTCATGACTCAAAATTTAGTGACCTGGCAAGGCACTTAGAGCTGGCCCTAATAAAACTGTAGGAATGGCTCATTGAAATCTGGAGAAAAGAAAGCCTGAAATAAATGAGATAAGATTGGCCGGACATGGTGGCTCATGCCTGTAATCCCAACACTTTGGGAGGCCAAGGAAGGAGGATTGCTTGAGGCCAGGAATTTGAGACCAGCCTTGGCAACATGGCAAGACCCCATCTCTACAAAAAATAAGAATTTAAAATATTAGCTGGGCATGGTGACTTGTGCCTGTAGTCCTAGCTACTCAGGAGACTGAGGAAGGAAGATTACATGAGCCTAGGAATTCGAGGCTGCAGTGAGCCATGATGGGACCACTGTGCTCCAGACTGGGAGATGGTGAGAACTTGTCTCTAATGAATAAATAAATAAACGTTTTTTTTTTTTTAAACTAGATAAGATTTATTTACTACTGTGCTTTGGCTCAGGGAGATAAGCTTACTCCAAAGAATGACATAGAATAACATAGTCAGCTGACAATGTTTCCAGGAGAGTCCAAGAAGATGCTCTTCATTAAAACAATAAAGAATGTGACAGTGGCCGGGCGCGGTGGCTCACGCCTGCAATCCCAGCACTTTGGGAGGCCGAGGCGGGTGGATCACGAGGTCAGGAGATCAAGAATACGGTGAAACCCCGTCTCTACTAAAAATACAAAAAAATAGCCGGGCGTGATGGCGGGCACCTGTAGTCCCAGCTACTCGGGAAGTTGAGGCAGGAGAATGGCATGAACCCAGGAGGCGGAGCTTGCAGTGAGCCGAGATCGCGCCACTGCACTCCAGCCTGGGCGACACCGCGAGACTCCGTCTCAAAAAAAAAAAAAAAAAAAAGAATGTGATAGTGATGCGGGTACTGGCTTCACGGAAAAGCTCCAAAGTGGTTTATATTCTGAAGGGCAGGACTGATGATAGCGATATCATTATGGGACTGGGATTCCTAGTATCAAAAGCAAAATAGGATTCCAGAATAGTGGAGGCTTGGTGGTAGCAAGGCAGCCATGACTACTATAATGGCACAAAAGCAACATGGCAAACAGGGGCCTGACAGACAGGAATCTGAAACTGTGTTTAATATACCCCATGGTTCCTAAGAGCTCTCAAATGTGCAGTTCATAAGGATATTGCTTGACCTTTACAATCAAAAGTGATCAAGAGCAAAAGAGCCAAATGTTGATGATGTCAGCTACCACAATGGACGATCACAGTCTGATACCCAGTTCCCAGACTTCCTCAGGCCCAGATTTAATCACTTACAGAGGAAGAGTCCTGTAAGCCACAGCAAGCGTATAACATAGTGATTCTCCCAACCCTTCCCCAAAGGGACCCATACCCATTTATTGGAGTTCTTGCATATTTGGAGGAACGGAAATACTCAGATCTTCTAATGACTTGATCACAGAGTCCGAGCTGTCACTGCTACAAGACCCAAAACACAGTCATGGGCCCGCTCAGTTAAATAAGGACTTACTGGGACTAGATGACAAATGGACTCCAGGACTAAGTTTGACAGGACCCATCCTGTGATAATTTCCCTGGCCCCCTCTCACATTTGTTCTTTGACCTGTGGAGTAAGAGCCATTATAGTAGGAAAGATGTAGTAAACACCCTGAAGGTGACCACCGTTCCAGAGCAATACCACATCCTAGGTTTCTATGGCTTGAATGTTCCCTCCAAACTTATGATGAGATTCAATTGTCACAGTAACCATATTAAGAGGTGAGGCCTTTAAGAGGCAGAGCCCTCATGAAGGGATTAATGGTGTTATCACAGGAGTGGGCTGGTTATTGCAGGAATCCTGGTAAAAATTATGAGTTTGGCACACTTCTCTCCCTGCGTCATGCACATGTTTCTTCACTTTGCTATGCCTTCTGCCATGGAATGGCCCCACCAGTTGCTAGTGCCACGTTCTTAAACTTCCCAGTCTCCAGAACTGTGAGAAATGTTTCTTGTCTTTACAAATTACCCAGTCTATGGTGTTCTGTTATAGCAGTAGGAAATAAACTAAGACACAAGTGTAATGCAAGGGCTTGGAACCACCCTTAGAGACCCAAAAAGAAAGAACAGTGTGGTGATTTCCTCATATCCTCCTTTAATTCATCAGTCTAACCCCTGGAAAAAAACCAAACACTAAATGGACTATGTCAGATAATTTAGCCAAGTGGTAGCCCCAGCTTGCAGTTGCAGTACCAGATGGTGGTATTTTATGACAGCAAATTATCACAGCCTTTGACTCTTGGTATACTGCAAATACCTGATTTTCAGTCTCCTTTGGGAAGAAGAATAAGATGCAGTTCATTCACCTTGACTATGCAGGTAACTCACCATCTTGCCCAAGGGCTATGTTACCTCTACTCTCCTCCATTCCTGTGTAGTCTAAAAGAACCTTAATCTTTGTCTAAACATTCTATGTAATGTCAGTCCCTTATATTGATAATACCATGTTAAGTAAAATTAGTAATCATAAGGTGGCAAGTCTTCAAGATGCCCTATTAAAACACATGCAGGACAAAGGGTGGGAGATAAACCCTACAAAGATTTGCGACTGAGATTATAGTGAGCCAGTGGTCTGGGGACATTCCAGAGTATCCCCTACAAAATAAAGGATATGTTATTTCATCTTCCTACCACTATGAAAGAAGTACAGCCCATGGAAGGTTTCTCTGGATTTTGAAGACAGCACAAGCCACATTTGGGAATATGGTTCTGATCCGTTAATCGTGTAATTCAGAAGGCTCTTGATTTTGAACGACCTCAAGAACAAGAGAGGGCTCTGTAGACAGTCCAGAACCTGGATCTTGACATTTCAGCCATATTACTTAGAAGAAACCATGATTTTAAAGGCAGGGCCAACAACATAATTTTGGGGGCAATGCAAAATGAAAATGTGAAACACTTTGTTCAAAAAGCAGAAAAAAAAAGTACAGCTAAGCTAAATATGCTAAAACAATACATTTTCCTTTAAAAATATTATATTACTGACAAAATGTAATCAGAGTAATAGTGATCATGAATAATAACATAAACCTACAAATTGCAAGAAAATATTGGTGTCATAATTTTATATTTGCATATAATTCAATGTATAATATATAATCTTATATGATATAGTAAACAATAATACTTTCTTAATGTGACACCTTGATTTATTATGAGATTTCTCTAATTCATTCTTCTGTAAATTTATTAGGTATCAACAATTATGCTTTTGCAACTTCATTATTGATCAATATAATTGAAAGTGTATATCAAACACTTTTATAACCTGCCAAAAATTAATAATTTTTTAAAATTAATAATTTTAAATTTTGGAAGAATTTTCTGCTATAGCAGACTGTTACTGAAATGCTAAACATGTTTTAATAGCGTTGGAATAAATCTGGAAAAAATATTCATTGTATAAATTTTAGTAACATCTAGAAGCAATGACTTACAGAAAATTTTTTCCAAAAAATTTAACTCTTCATACAAATCAGTTCTGTGTAAGTCTGAGTTTTGTTTTGAGCTTTGAATGTTCATTATCCTTGTTTTAACACGATTTTCAAATTTACATAATTTTGTAATGGCTGTGTTTCACAAGTGTCTTGCAACAAAATTCATGAAAATTGAACAACAAGCCCTCGTGAGTGGGTAAAAGCCAGCTCCAGCATTCCTCTGCCCCTAAGCCTCATGATTATGTGTCCACTTATGATATCGGCCAGAGGGAGAGAGTCTTGGAAGTGCTGCTTATTGTTGAACTTTCTTTTGGAATGTGATATGATTTGTCTGTGTCCCCACCCAAAATCTCATCTTAAATTGTAATCCCTATAATCCCATGTGTCAAGGGAGAGACTCCAGGTGGAAGTGATTGGACCCTGGGGCAGTTTCCCCATGCTGTTCTCCTGATGGTGAGTGAGTTCTCACAAGATCTGATGGTTTTATAAGTGTTTGGTAGTTCCTCCTGTGTCATTCCCTTTCCTGCCACCTTGTGAAGAAGGTGTCTTGCTTCCCCTTGGCCTTCCACCATGATTTGTAAGTTTCCTGAGGCCTCCCCAACCTTGCAGGTCTCTGAGTCAATTAAACCTCTTTCCTTTAGAAATTACCCATTCTCGAGCAGCTCTTTATAGCAGTGTGAGAACTGACTAATACAAAAGGTATGGAAGAAAGCAGGGAAAGGAATCTGTAGGCAGATTGCCATAAGGAACCACTATTCTTTTCACTTAAATTCAGCTATAGGTGTAAGTCTTCTTTCTTCCTCATCTGTATACTACACAGAGGCCCAGAAGGTGAAGGGGTCAGTCCAAGGTCCAGAAAAGGAAAAAGATAAGAGGACAAGATCCCATACCCCAAGGAAAGAAAGACTCTAATGCAGAGGGAGCAGGAGCTGTGATGGAGATAGCCACTGCCTCTCTCACCCTCCATTCCCATCCCTCAGCTCAAGAAAAGCAGATGTAGCAGAGTGGGACAGATGCCATTTATTGGTCTGACCAGCATCCCTAATGGAAGCCTCAGACAGAGCCTCCTATCAGTCCTGGCTCCCATCTTCCCTTTCCTGGGAGCTCATGACTCACACCAACAGAAAAGAGTGTTCTGAGCAGGGGAGGCAAAGCCAGGGTAAAAATCTCAGGATTGGGATACAAGAGGGGCTCAGGATTATGTAGAACATGTGATATTGCTAGGCCATCTAGGTAAAACATCCATCAGGGCAGAAGAGAGACTGTTTCCCTGCACAGACCTCTCTGCCCTTGCCAGGAATAGGAGGGGCAAGAGGAAAAGCTTCCCCCAGAGGCTCCCAACTGGGCCTTTTGTGCCATCAGCATCTCCCAGATGTTGCCCTCAGCTTCCTTAACATTCTGCTCTAGGTAGGATTTTTTCTGTTTTGGTTCTTTAATTTTCTTTTCTTCTTCTATTTTCTGACTTTCTAACAGCTTATTGTGAACTGCCTCCTTGGATTGAAGAATAAACATTCTTCATCTTCATACATATATCCTACGCCTTCATACAGGTTAGTCTCATCCACTGAAGTCATGATCTCTGCATCTGTAAGATATGCATGCTTTTTTGTTCTGTTTAGCTGTTTAGTCAATATGTCTGTAAGCTTCACCTTCTGTTCAGTGTCAAAAACTTTGGCTTGAAGCTCTGTGAAGATCCATGGGGGTCACCATCTTGGTATCCGAATTTTATTTTAAATGTAAAATTATGCAAGGGAATTTTGATGTTTCCTCTGACATTGTAACTTGTGGAAGTTGGTGCAACAAACTGAAAGTGGGTTCATGATTTGCACATACTTCAAAAGGTCTGTTTATGCATCCTTTATGTACCTTAAATTATAAGGAAAAATTAATTTCAAAACTGTCCTCCTTGTAAATAAGTGGTTCATCTGAAACTTCATATTAATTTGTTTTCTGTCCATCCCATCTCTGCTGCAGCTGGTGCCAGTTGCCATCTAAGGGCAGGCCCACGTCCTCTTGGGAGCAGTCCTGAACCCGTGACTGACAAATGGATAAATACCTCAACCTCCTCCTGTCTCAGGTACAATCAGTCTGAGGTACATTCTGCACTGTACACCTTAGTTCCCCAGCAGGCTTCAACCCTAGTTTCCTTCAGTGATAACAGCCTGATAACACTATATTGGCTTCCTGCTGTCCCTAACTCAATTCCCACTTCTTCGTCAGTGTTTCCTGTATCTTCAGGTAGTTTATCACCTCCCAAATAAGCTCCCTGGACCTATTCTCTGTCACAGGGTCTGCTTTCTAAAGAAATTCAAAGTCAGTCAACAACGTTGTCTTAGCCTGTTTAGTGTTGCTATAACAGAATACCTGAGCCTGAGCAGTTTATAAAGAAAAGAGGTTTATTTGGCTCAAAATTCTGGTGGCTGGAAAGTTCAAGATTGGGCATCTGCATCTGGTGAAGGTCTCAGGCTGCTTCGACTCATGGTGGAAGTGGAAGGGGAGCCAGAGTGTGCAAAGAGATCACATGGTGGGAGGGGAAGCCAAGGAGGGAGGGAGACAGGTGCCAGGCTCTTTGTAATAGTCAGCTCTCATAGGAACTAAGAGAGTGAGAACTCACTCACCCACCCCCAAGGGAGAGCAGCAATGAATTCATGAGGGATCGACCCCCATGACCCAAACACCTCCCACTAGACCCCACCTCTGAACATGGCCACATTGAAGATCAAATCTCAGCATGAGGTTTGGAGGGACAAACATTCAAACCATAGCAAACTTAATCTGGCTTAAATAATAAAGAGAATCCCTTGATGGTCAAGAGAAGAGACCACCTTCTTCTCCATCCCAAACCCTGAAAAACTGCTTTTGAGCTCGTCACAGCTTTGGCAGCAGAGCTGAGCATGTTAAAATAAAATGGAGTTTTATTTGTTTATACTGTGTGTCGGTGAAGGAGGCAGCAGCAACAGAGACCCGGGCATTATGCACCAACCATATTACGCATCTAGAGATTTCCAGGGCAGCAACCGGGACAGGGGCTCCTGAATCTTTCAGACTTTAGGCCATAAGCCAATGAACACTTGCTCTAAAAGGTGAGATAATACTTTTCGCTTTGTGGCAACCTTTGTTGCCACTACTCAACTCTGCAGTAGCTCGAAAGCAGAGTAGATAAGCCTAAACGAACGAGCATGGCTGAGTTCCAGTAAAACTTTATACACTAAAATTTGAGCTTCATGTAGTTTTCAGATGCCATGAAATAATGTTCTTCTTTTGATTTTTTCACCCATTTAAAAACGGAAAACCCATGTGTGTCTTTGGGGTTGTACAAAAGCCAGAATGCGCCCCTGCTACTGGCCATTGACACGTGCTCTCAATAAGGCTGTGAATTATAGCTTTCCCAGCGCACAATGTTGGAAGCCCCTTGGAGGTTTGGAGCACCTATGTCTGATTTTTCATGAAGGTTATTGAGGACGTGAACAGAATGTTTCAGTACTTTCCCCATCTATCTGCCTCAGCTTTCCTCTTCCTACCTTTCCTCCCTCATCAGGAAGCACTGCTATAATAATAGATTGCTAGGAGCACAGAATTCTTGGGCCATGTTTTACTCCTGGACAAGGTTACTCTACTCCAAGTGTGGTGTCCTCCCTGGCCTGTCCGCCCCAGCTGTAGACAGGGATGGTCCCTAGAGGGAAGCCTGACAATCCAGCTGTTACACAACGAGAGCTGATCTCCAATCTGTGATTCAACTTCTCTGTAGCAACCCCGTTTGACAACTCTGTGGGAGGAGGAGTAAGTAACAGGGCCAAATCCAATCTTTTGTTCCTGGATATAATGCCAAACACTGTCACTTCTCTTCCCAAGACTCCTAATCAATATCATCAGTAAATACTGGCAGAGTAAATATATGCAACCTCTGTTGCAGCTACTCAACTCTGCCATTCATAAGGGATCATGAACCCTGTGGACCCCTCATGAACCACGGAGATGAGTAGTTGCGACAGAGGTTGCATGGCCAGCAAAGCTGAAAGTATTATTTCACCTTTTACAGAAAATGTTCATTGGCTTATGGCCTAAAGTCTGAGGGATTCAGGAGCCCCTGTCCCAGTTGCTGCCCTGGGAATCTCCAGACAAATAATCTGGTTTGTAAATAATGCTCCAGCCTCTGTTGCTGCTCCTTCTTCACCAACATATGATATAAGAAATAAAATTACATTTTATTTTAATATCCTCAGCCCTGCTGTCAAATATTTGTTATAATTTAACAAATTAATAAATCTGTTAAATAAATAAAGTGCAAATGCTGAAGACAAACTCAGTAGTTGGGAACATAAACCTTTGTGTAGATGAGTCTGCCTACCTGAAAATACTTCCAGTCCACTCCCTCACACCCTCACCTCTCATCTGGCTAACAGCCCTCATCTTTCCAGGCTCAACTTAAGGAACACTTTTTCTGGAAAGCCTCCTCTCCTGATGCTAGACTATGTAAGGTTTCCCCTAGTGCACAGTCCCAAAGGACTCTGTTTCATCTTCATCACACAAATGAAAGTAGATAATAACTACTAGTTTAGGCCTGACATGGTGGTTTATGCCTATAATCCTGGCACTTTGGGAAGCCAAGGTGGGCAGATCACTGTGGTTAGGAGTTTGAGACCAGCCTGGCCAACATGGCAAAACCCCGTCTCTAGTAAAAAGAATACAAAAAATTTGCCAGGCATAGTGGCTCCTCCCTTGTAGTCCCAGCTACTAGGGAGGCCGAGGCATGAGAATCACTTGAACCTGGGAGGCAGAGGTTGCAGCGAGACGAGATGGTGCTGCTGCACTCCGGCCTGTGTGACAGAACGAGACTTAGTACCCCCCTCCCCCAACTAATTTAGTTATCAGTCAGTGAGGGTCAGGAGAGACACTCTCTCCCCCCCGTCTCTCTCTCTCTATCTCTCTCTCCCTTCCTCCCTCTCTCTCTCTCTCTCTCTCTGTCTCTCTCTCTCTGTCTCTCCCTCTCCTTTTCTCTCTCTTACCCACTTCCCTCTGTCCCTTTCTCCTTCCCCCTCCTACCATCAAATTTTATTAATAGCAGCAATGGTAAACAATGATTTCACTCTGATTATAATTCTATACAGATCATTGTACCCTACAAAATTCAATCAAGTTTAATGTGTTCCCCTGAGAGCTTGTCACTGTATGTTAACTATTTAAAAATTTTACAAGCACCGTCTTAGAGTTATTATGTCACCTGTCCTATAGCAAAGTCATGAAGGTACAGCTGGCACAAGCCAAATGAAAACCCTTCTACTTTTGTGCAGGGGAGAAACACACACACACACACACACACACACACTTGGTTTGGCTTTTAACATGCATTTTCTCAACTAAGTCACTTCAGTGAAGAGTTTGGGTAATTCTGACAGCTACCCTTTAATAGCTACATGATAAAAGAAATTTCAAAGGCCCAAATCACATAACAATGAATACATGTGCTTTAGAGAACCTGCTGCGTTATACATCTTTTAGGGGAAAAACAAAACTATATTCCTAAAAGGCTAAGTGGAGTGATTTAATACACATACGTCTCATATTGAAATATGTTTTAAAGAGACTACCAAGAAAACACGAATACATAAGACTTCAAGTAATGAGTAATTATGGTGAAATAAGCATAGATCAGATTTTCCAACCTGCTTCATTGGTTATGCATGTGGGTGCTTGAAACCCTCACCAGGTCTTTAAAAACAAGCTCCCAGTCTCAGCAACAGCTGTGCCCTGTTCTCCAGCATGGGCTTTCAATTTGCCCTTCTCTTTGGTGCCAAAAGTCTCCTGAGAAGAGTAAGGCTGAGTTCTGGGTTTCAAATGCCTGTGAATTAAGTTCCAGCAACTGCAGAGTCTCCAATGATGATTCATTGTCCTGAGTTCCACTTTCTCACCCTGGGAAACTTCAGAAAGACTAACTAAATGGAAATGAGCATTAGGAGCCAGGTCAGCTTGCCTGGGCTGTCTCTCAGGTTAGTGGAACCAGGATTACTTCTCAATCAGCCATGTTCATTTGGCACCTTTTGGCAAACCTTAATTTTCACAGCTGAAGAAATTTTAAAAAGCTAGTGTCCACTTGGCACATGCCTGCTTCTAGTCTTTACTTTGGAAATGTTCATTGTCATGTTAGCTTACTAGGGTGCCATAACGAACTATGAATTTGAGGGAACACAGTTCAGTCTGTAACAATTGTGTTGGAGGTGAACTTCAAACAGGTAAGCCACCAGCTGGCCAAGGTGTGGCCATTCCTACTTCCCATCAAGGTCATCAAGGATTTTTTAGTTAATTTTATTTTTATCAAACTCTTGTGCCTGCCAACATATATTTTTAAATCAACCAATATTTAGGAATGTTTTTAGGATCTTTTTCTCCTTTTATATTGACCAACGTCATAGACTCCTCACCCTGTTTAACATCTTTGTATTCTCCTGTCTTTGTGAATATCCCTCTGCTACCTTACTAGACGCACCAGACAAATCAAATCTCTTATCAAGGAATGACTTATAGTCATCATTATTCTTTTTCCCTAGTGTCCGAAATTCCTTTTCAAATTGGGCCTTCATTTTTTAAAATAGGCTTTACTGTTTACAGCAGTTTTACATTTACAGCAAATTTGAGCAGAAAGTACAAAGATTTCCACATACACTCTGTCCCCACACATGCATAGCCTCCCCCACTGGAGGCATCCCCACCAGGGTGGTGCATTTATCACAACTGATGAACCGACATTGAAACATCATGGTCACCCAGCCTCCATAGTTTACATTAGGGTTCACCCTTGGTGTTGTACCTTCTGTAGGTTTGGACACATGTGTAATGACCTGTATCCACCATTCTAGTATCATGAAGAGTATTTTCACCGCCCTAAACATTCGGGCATCCATTTTACCCTGTTGCCTCTGAAGCTTGTGGAGAGCATTGATATGGACTGAGCTGGACTAGGCAGGCATGCAATTGACTGAACTCTTGCCAGAGCCTCTGGAGATTTTGGCTTCTTCACTGTGGGAGTGGAAGACATTTACATCTTTGGACTCTCTGGCAGTCAGTATCTTTCCCATCATGGTTCCCACAGTTTCCTCTTCAGGTTCAGAAAGTCCCTTGTTACCAAGTCTACCGTGCTAGAGGGAATACAGCCAAGTGTAAAGTACCTGGTACCTAGGGCAGGAGAGGAAAGAGTAGACCTCAGTTCTTCATGTGCCCACATAGTCCTTGTGCTCAGGGGTCTTCCATGTGCATTTCACTTTTGGTCAAATGCTTAGCATTGTTCATTCACTTGGTAGAAAAACATTAAGTACCCATTAAGTGTGCCAGGGATGGAGCTGGTGCTGGGACCTGTTTGTTGAAGACACACGAGGCTGGTTTTCTTAGCTGTTTTTGCCAAGGCTCCCTGCCACCCACCCTTGCTGCCCAGACCAGGGAGGAACCGAGGCCAAGAGAGGTGACCTTGGCCATGTAAGAAAAGCTTTCTATGTCTATGTTTTCTCATCTGTAAAATAGGATAATAAGATAACTGATTCCATGGGCTCGAGTGAGGATTTAAAGGGGCCATGTATGAAAATACTTCACAGAATGCCCAGTGCACAGTAACTTCTGATCTGCAGAGAGTGCTGTATTGCAGATGGTGTTTAGACAGCTATCAAACAACTCTAGTAGTAATAACAATAACAGTAGCAAATAACACTTACACAGGGTTGATCTACTACACACCTGGCACTGTTCTGGGTTCTTTATGCACGTTCACTCATTGAATTATGAGTACTCATAATCCCTACTTACACACAAGGTGATGCAGCTCAGGTCAGGTAAGTGACTTACCCAAGGCCACACAGCGAGCAAGTGCTGAAGGCAGGATGTGGGCCAACCTGTTAGGTGCCCGAGTCCATGCTCTTGGCCACAATGTTAGGCTGCCTCCACATTTCCCTTGTCTTGATTCCCCAAACCCAAGGATCTCACTCAATCTGATCAAATGCCGATGAGGTCATGGCTGGTCAGGGTAAAGCATTATGACAGACACAAAGACAAAGAGGTAAAGTTGCTGTCCTCAAGAGAGATATAAAAACGAATGGATCTAGAACTAAGTAAGGCTTCAAGGAGGAGGTGAACAAAGGTACCAGATCCAAAGGCTTATGTTGAGAATAGGGAACTGAGAGTATTCTGAGGGTTCATGGAGAGTGCAGTGGGGTCTCCTGGGACACAGACCTAGTAAGGCAGTTTAGGGGCAAATGGAAAGATCTTGAATAGCAGATTTATTTTATTTTATTTTATTTTATTTTATTTATTTATTTTTTGGGGACAGAGTCTCACTCTATCACCCAGGCTGGAGTGCAGTCGAGCAATCTCGGCTCACTGCAACCTCCACCTCCCAGGTTCAAGCGATTCTCCTGCCTCAACCTTTGGAGTACCTGGGATTACACGCACGTGCCACCACGCCCGGCTAATTTTTGTATTTTTAGTAAAGACAGGGTTTCACCATGTTGTCCAGGGCTCCTGACCTCAAGTGATCCACCCAGCTTGGCCTCCCAAAGTGCTGGAATTATAGGCATGAGCCACTGTGCCTGGCTTCTTGAATAGCAGATTTTAAAATTTGAAATTTATCTTGCCAAGGGTAGGAAACTATTGCTGATTTTGAGCAAGAGGGCAATGCACTCAGGACCTTAAGGTAGGACATTGCTCTGGCAGCATTGTGGAAGTTAGGCTGAAGGAGAAACCAAGCAGAAGCAGAGAAACCAGTCAGGAGGCAATGATATATTTGAAACATGTGATTTACCTTCTACAAAGGCTAGAACTGGCAGTTGAATGGTTCTGCTCTGGGCTGCACTCCTAATGTCCCACATAGCCTCTAAGGTCTAAAAATATAAATATGAGCATAAAAACACATAGAAAATGTCTGATACTCTGCATATGGTATGACAGATGAGATTTATTGCCTCCTTCCTAATTTTCTGTATTGTGTAGACTTTTCAAGTAAGCAACCATTATTACTCTTATATTCAGGAAAAGTGAAGTTATGTTTAGTTTTAAAATAAAGCCTTATTTTTTCCTATGGAACTCAAAATGGCATTTCTCTAATTGAGTCGCAGGTCACTGTGCTGTGAGTGGCTAAGTCCCCTGGTAACCCAGGCAACATGAAGGCAGCAGACACTGTGTTCTCCAAGCTTGGCCTAAGAGACACCCCTTGGCTGGGGCTCCCATGGGATTGGCCTGAGGAGCCAGACGGTCCTGAGACAAACCATGAATTATGAATTGGAAGTTGGTTGGTTGGGTCTTTTTCTCTTTCTCTTAGTACCCAAAAGTCTTATGCTGCTTGTCATCTTCCCTCACTGCTCCCCTCACGCACCCTAGCAATATCACACACTTCAAGTATTTTATGGAAGTATGACATAAATACAGGAAAGCATGGCACACCATGCTATTAATCTTCGCTTGTACCCTCCCTGGCCTCCTCCAACAAAAGAAAGCTAAATAATCCCCCACCCTGTGTTTTCCTCTATTAAACTTAGTTTATTCACACGTGGAAGGTCTACTTCATCCAGGGAGGGCTAGGCTAGGGCTGCAAAGATGGGTGAGTCTACAAAGAAGCCACAGTCCCAGGGTGAAGTCAGGCAAGGACCCAAATAATGCTGACACCATGGAGATGGGCCCTGTTAGGGAATTATTTGCTCTTTTGCAGGGATAGAGGTCAACAGAAGGATGCAGGGAGGAGGTGATGTTTAAGGTATGTCTTAGTGTCTGCCAGATGGGAGACAGGGCAGGAAGGAAAATCAACACAGAGACCAACATATTCAAAGACCCTGAGGAGGGAGAGAGTAGAGAGCACGTCTGGGTAGAGCACCAAGCAACTTGGTTAGAGGAGCCCAGGTGAGCACACCTTCTGTAAGAAGCTGATACCGCTTTTACAATACACACCAGTGGCTACACCAAATGAACATTCTACCACATGCTAGATTTTCATGGATTTCATTTCTCTGCAGTCTCGCTTCCCATAGTCTCTTTCCTTAACACTTCTGAGTGTGGCCTGGTTCCCGCTCCTGCCTGCTCTCTGTGGCAGTGTCCGACTGAAACCACCCCAGCTGTCCCAGAGAAGTGATGTCTACTGTTTTTTGGATAAACATGAAAATTGAGCCTCTCATCTTAAAGGTTGAAACTTACATTTGTCTTATCTGAATTCCTTCCTCAGGAAGCTGACCCTTAGGCCACCCAGTTAGTATCAAGGAACCAAAACTCACCAGACCACCACATCCACACAATTAGATGCCAGACCCTTCATCAATCATGATTCCTATTTAGCATCTTCTCTTCTTTACCCCTCCCTCATTCCTATTTTCTCACATATAGTTACATTTCCTTCCTGCTATATAAACCCCTAAGTTTAGTCGACTGGTCGAGGAGACAATTTTGAGACTGATCTCCCCTTCTTCTTGGCTGCAGCACCCGAAAAAGCCTTCTTCTCTGGCAATGCTCATCTCAGTGACTTGCTTTCGGTGCAGTGAGCAGCAAGACCTAGAGAAAACCCTGGTGTTTCGGTAATGCTACCAAAACCTGGCCCCATAGCATCCCACGAAGGAAGGAATCCACTGTTCTGCCAGGTGCTTTGGAGTATGCTAGTCATGGAAACTGGAAGGCATGACAAGTATAACTCAGTGAATGCTTGCTGTGGTCATGACGAAGGTAACCGATTGTGATGGTCAAGTAGCCTGGCCCCTCCTGCAATGCAGGGACAACCCCTGGATTGAGCACCATGGGGCAGGGCAGACCTGTGTGTAGACCCCACAAAGTGGGGATAATGATGGGAGATGAAAAGTTGGAAGAGAAAGAGGCAGAAGGCACAGGAAACAAGTTAAAAAGCCATTGTGTGATTTCAAACGAAAGAGACTAAAGTCAGCCCAAAGCAATGTCTGAGAGGATCTCTAGATATTCACAAGGTTGAGTTTTAAATACACTGTGTTTTCTCTAGTAGGTTGGTGCAAGTAATTGCAGTTTTTGCCATTAAAAGTAATATCAGGCTTTTTTGTTTTTCAAATAGCAGGATTTTTATTTTTTTATTTTTTTATTTTTTTTGAGAGAGAGATTCTCACTCTGTCATCCAAGCTGGAGTGCTCTGGTGCGATCTGGGCTCACTGCAACCTCCATCTCCCAGGTTCAAGCAATTTTCCTGCCTTAGCCTCCCAAGTAGCTGGGCAGGCACACACCAACACACCCAGCTAATTTTTGTATTTTTGGTAGAGACAGGGTTTCGCTATATTGTCCAGGCTGGTCTCAAACTCCTGACCTCAAGTTTTTGCCCCTACTTTTAATGGCAAAAACCACAATTATTTTTGCACCAACCTAATATATATCTATATACATGCAATAACCATAAAGCTGTGTATTTTCCTAGTTTTATAGTGAATATTTGGTCAAATGTCCACAAAAGTTGAGTAATGACACTGCCAGGAGGATCTCACCAGAGATGGGGGTGGCAGGGTAAGGAAGAGAGAGCTTGGCATTTAGAGCTGTGGGGCTGGAGAGATGTCCTGCTGCTGCCTGGGGTCACCAGGGGCTGCATGGTCGTTTTCTCTACAGAGATCTATAGCACCCTACAGGAAGGTAAGGAGTTCCTCTGCCTCTTGCTGGCCCTGGGGCATCAGAATTAGAATCATCAGCTTTCATACCTAAGGACCCACACTTGCTTTAGGTCAAACAAGCAGTAAAGAGATCACAGAAGTGTCTGTGATGAGCTTTTGGGTTTGTTTTTCCCTTCTGGAAATGTTTTATGTCGGGTCAAATTACTACACATACGATGTGTTTGTCTGTGTGTGTGTGTGTGTGTGTGTTTGTGTTTCTCTTTTTCTGATAATGAAAGCAACACATACTCATTGGAGAAAATTTGGAAAACACAAAAATATCAAAAGTCAGAAATAAAATAAGACCACTGTCTGGAGAAAACTGCTTTGCCTTTTGGTTTATTTTCTTTTGTGTTGTTCATTTATAATATATGTATATCATCTGCACACACATTCATAATATATTGAATTTGTATCATACTTTAGACATTTGCATCATACAATAAAGTTTTATATTTTATCTCTTACACATTTTCCTATGTGATTAAATGTTCTTTGAAAACATTTTTTTAGCTTACATAAAATAAAATTTACTCTTTTTCATATACAGGTCCATGAGTGTTGACAAACACATGGATTCATGCAGTCACCACCACAATCAAGACACAGAGCAGTTCCATCGCTCCCCAAATTTTTCTCTCGGTGTCACTTTGCAGTCAGCACCTCCCTCTAGTCCTAATCATCCTCAACCCCCACAATCACTGGTCTGCCCTCTGCTCCTACAGTTCTGCCTTTTTGAGGATCTCATATAAATAGAATCATACAGTTGGTAGCCTTTTGGTGTGGCAGCTCTCACATTTTAGTTTCATCCCTATTGCTGCATATATCAAGGTAGTTACCTTTATTGCTGAGTAGTATTCCATGGTATAGATTTACCAGTTAGTTTATTCATTCACCATTTGGAGGACATTTGAATTGGTAAACATGGCTTTTACTTGTTGAATGATACTCCATTCTACAAATATATTAAAACCCATGTAAATGGTTCTGATATGGTTTGGCTCTGTATCCCCACCTAAATTTTATATTGAATTGTTGAAGGTGAGGCCTGGTGGAAGGTGATTGGATCATGTTGGTAGTTTCTGATGGTTTAGCACCATCCCCCTAGTGCTGTCTCATGACAGAGTTCTCACAAGATCTGGTTGTTTGAAAGCATGTAGCACCTCCCCCTTCACTCCCTTCCTCCTTCTCTGGCCATGTAAGACATGCCTGCTTCCCTTTTGCCTTCCACAATGATCAAAAGTTTCCTGAGGCCTCCCCAGCCATGCTTCCTATAACCTTGTGGAACTGAGAGGTGAAGACAGCTGGACTTCCTGGGTCAAGTGGGGACATGGAGAACTTTTCTGTCTAGCTAAAGGATTGTAAATGCACCAATCAGCACTCTGTAAAAACATACCAATCAGCACTCTGTGTCTAGCTAAAGGATTGTAAATACACCAATCATCACTCTGTAAAATGGAACAATCAGCACTCTGTAAAATGGACCAATCAGCAGGATGTGGATGGGGCCAAATAAGGGCATAAAAGCTGGCCACAGAGCCAGCAGTGGCAACCCACTTGGGTCCCCTTCCACAGTGTGAAAGTTGTGTTCTTTTGCGCTTTACAATAAATCCTGCTGCTGCTCACTCTTTGGGTCCGCACCACATTTAAGAGCTGTAACACTCACCGCAAAGGTCCACAGCTTCATTCTTAAAGTCAGCGAGACCACGAACCCATCAGAAGGAAGAAACTCCAGGCACGTCTGAAGGAACAAACTCCAGACACACCATCTTTAAGAGCTGTAACACTACCACGAAGGTCCACAGCTTCATTCTTGAAGTCAGCGAGACCAAGAACCCACCAGAAGGAACCAATTCTGGACACAGAACTGTGAGTCAATTAAAACTCTTTTTTATTTTTTTTGTAAATTACCCAGTCTCAGGTAGTTCTTTATAGCAATGCAAGAACAAACTAATACAAGTTCCAAACAGTTTCAGTAAATATGTAAATATTACTGGACATTTTGGGTTTTTCCCTCATTATAAGTAACTATTATGGCTGGGTGTGGTGGCTCACGCCTGTAATCCTAGCATTTTGGGAGGCTGGGGCGGGTGGATCACCTGAGATCAGGAGTTTGAGACTGGCCTGGCCAACATGGTGAAACCCCGTCTCTACTAAAAATACAAAAATTAGCTGGGCATGGTGGCAGTCATCTGCAATCCCAGCTACTCGGGAGGCTGAGGCAGGAGAATCGCTTGAATCCTGGAAGCGGAGGTTGCAGTGAGCTGAGATCTCACCACTTCACTCTAGCCTGGGCAAAGGAGCGAAACTCTGTCTCTCAAAACAAAAAGGAAAGAGTAACTGAACATCTTTATACCAAATAAATGACATCTTTACAGACAAAATATATATGCATACTTTATATAGTATACATTTGTCTTAAGTGATCAACAAGCATGCAGTGTGTGTGCCGCTGGAGATACAGGAAAATATAGATGATGTAAAATACAGCTTTATTAGAATTCTCTAAAAATGTTTGATAATATACAAGCAGTCTGACTCCCAGTGCTTTGTGTCATTATAAAAATAAGAAAATAACTTGCTTTAATTCTAATGCAGCATTTTTTAACCTGCTAAATAGAACTAATTTCTTGTTTCTGAAATCCTGCGCATATGTCTCATTGAAATACCATTTCAGGACATCGTTTTCCCAGGAAAGAGCTTCTTTAGACAACAGAATCATTTGGTATACACAGAACAGGAATGATGATTGCAAGGGGAGGCTGCAGGGCTGGAGGAGGGTTAGAGCAACAGAGTTCCCAGTTACAGTTGAGTCCTGGAAGCCAGCACCAGAAGGAGGGGAATGATAAGAACTGCACTTTGTTCTGCATAAAGACATGGGACTTTTCTTTGAGTAGTGGCTGCTGCCCTGCAAATTAACAAGGAAATAGAGAAAGTGTCAGTATTGGTGTATGGAATCTACACTCAAAAATATATCTGCAGTATTAGTCTCTTTTCTGGTTAACGTGGAGCGAGAAGCCAGGAGCAGCAGTCTCCCGTGACACCCTGTAGGAGGCGGTGCGGGAAGTCCTGCACCGGAACCAGCGCAAGGACCCCAAGTTTCTGGAGACGGTGGAGTTGCAGATCAGCTTGAAGAACTATGACTCCCCAGAAGGACAAGCGATTCTCGGGCACCGTCAGGCTTAAGTCCACTCCCCGCCCCAAGTTCTCCGTGTGTGTCCTGAGTAACCAGCAGCACTGTGACAAGGCAAAGGCTGTGGATATCCCCCACATGGAAAACAAGGTACTGAGAAAACTCAACAAGAATAGAAAACTGGTCAAGAAGCTGGCCAAGAGTATGATGCATTTTTGGCCTCAGAGTCTCTGATCAACCACATCCCACGAATTCTCGGCCCAGGCCTAAATAAGGCAGGAAATTTCCCCTCCCTGCTCACACACAACAAAAACATGGTGGCCAAAGTGGATGAGATGAAGTCCACAATCAAGTTCCAAATGAAGAAGGTGTTATGTCTGGCTGTGGCTGTTGGCCACGTGAAAAGGACAGACAATGAGCTTGTGTGTAACATTCACCTGCCTGTCAACTTCTTGGTGACATTGCTCAAGAAAAACTGGCAGAAAAACTGGCAGAATGTCCTGGCCTTATATATCAAGAGCACCATAGGCAAGCCCTAGCACCTCTATTAAGGCACATTTGAATAAATTATACTGCTACCAGTAAAAAAAAAAAGAAAGAAAGAAAAAGAAAAGCAAATTGTGCACACCGTGGAGAAATTTACATAGTATATAGGAAGTTATAAAGTGGAAAGTAAAAGTCTCTTAGTCTCTCCATTTGCATTTTCCATAGAAAACCAACTTTGATAGTTTGAGTTCTCTTTCCAGGAATGCAATGCACACATGCATGCTAAACCTGCTTAATAGAACTAATTCCTATTTCTGAAATCCTAAGCACACATGCCATTGAAATACCATCTCAAGACATTGTTTCCCCAGCAAAAACCTTCTCTAAACAACAGGACCTGCTGCTGCCCTGCAAGTTATCCTTAAATGTCTTTAGATATCCTTTTATCTAAGCACAAATGGAATCTACAACGTGTGTTGCATCATATCTTGAACATGCTTCCATATTGGTACACAGGGAGTTAATTCATTCTTCCTTGTGGATGAATTTTTATTGTATGGATGGAACACGGTGTTAGCCAGGTTCCCTACTGATGGCTACATTATCAGAGTTTAAGTGTCCTGACACAAAGACATCAACAAAGGGCCCGCCCAAAATATGGACCCTATTCATAGTAAACAGCATCTGACCACTGGGTTTGTAAAAACAGAAATTACTAATTCTTTTAAACTAACTAAAAGATGAATTTTTAAAATTATGAAACCATCTAATGTTGGCTTGGAAATATATCCCATGGCTCTGGACTGGCGGCCCTGTCCTTAAAAGTTCCTGACTCCATTTGAATGCTGGTCCTCTTTTCTTTTTTGCAAAGTAAATCTCACCCACAGGTTTGTATTAGGGCTCCACCTACCGGACATTTTGTACAATTGCACCTGTGATGCAGTTAATGCCCCAGACTTTATTCACTCAAAATTTAAAATTACTTTTGCTTTCAAACAATTAACTAATTAACATAAGGTTACACTTTTCATTAGTTTTTAAAAAAATAAAATGGCACATAATTAAATACACTAATAATGACAGTCTCCCTTCATCTTTTGCCAGTTCCTACTCCTTTGCCTAGAAGGAACCCACAGTTAGCAGCTTGGAGTTTACTTTCTCAGACCTGTTTCTTCACTTACATCCATTATCATGCACAAATAGAAACATGCTGTTTTGCTTTCTTCTGCTTTACTGTCTGGGTCCATATTCTGTGCATTGGTTTGTCACTTTGTAACTTAAAAAGCTTTTCTTGTTGATGTGAGACTATACTTGAGGGGGTAACTGCACTGTTTGCAGTTACTTTGATTTTTAAAATTAATTCTTGTTATTACATGTATACACTCAAAAGCCTAATTTTCCCATGCCCTTTTATTTAATTTATAAATCACATTGTACTATTTAAAAACCTAGTGAACTCTGACAATCACTCTTAAGGATGTGTCACAGTTACTTAATTCACGTGATGTTTTAAACTCAAGTTATTTCAGGTTAAATTATTATTATTATTATTCTTTGAGAAAGGGTCTCATTCTGTCACCCAGGCTGGAGTGCAGTGGCATGACTACAGCTCACTGAAGCATTGATCCTCCTGGGTTTAGAGAATCCTCCTGCCTCAGACTCCTGAGTAGCTGGGACCATAGGTGCACACCAACATACCCAGCTAATTTTTGTTTGTTTGCTTGTAGAGTCAGGGTCTCGCCATGTTGCCTAGGCTGGTCTTGAATGCCTGGGCTCAAGTGATCCTCCCACATTGACCTCCCAAAGTGCTAGGGTTACAAGCAGGGGCCACTGGGCAAGACTTCAGGTTATTTTCAACTTAAGTATTAAAATATTACATCTTTTTTAAAAAAATTTAAATGACTTTAAATTAGCCAAACTTTCTCAATTACTTGATTGTAGTAAACCTAATAAATGTATAAACTTTAATCCTAATTATTTTACAAATTCCAATACTGGTTCAAAACTTAGTAAAATTCTCTTATAACTTCCTACTACAAGTCCCAAGCCTAAAATCAGTTACTTGGCTGGGCATGGTGGTTCACATCTATAATCCCAGCACTTTGGGAGGCCAAGGCAGGAGGATCGCCTGAAGTCAGGAGTTTGAGACCAGCCTGGCCAACATGGTAAAACCTCATCTCCACTAAAAATACAAAAGTCAACCAGGAGTGTTGGCTCACACTTGTAGTCCCAGCTACTTGGCAGGCTGTGGCAGGAGAATCACTTGAGCCCGGGAGGTGAAGGCTGCAGTGATGAGCCAAGATCAAGCCACTGAACTCTAGATCTAGATCTAACTCTAGATCAAGCCTGGGTGACAGAGCGAGACTCCATCAAAAAAAAAAAAAAAAAAAAAAAAAGAAAAGGAAGGAAAGAAAAAAAAAAGAAAAGAAAAATTTCCAGTAGTGGGGGCGTGGGCCTCTAGTCTCAGCCACTTGAGAGGATGAGGCAGGAGGATCACTTGAACCCACGAGGTTGAGACTACAATAAGCCATGATCACACCACTGCACTCCATGCCTGGATGACAGAGTGAGAACCTGTCTCCAAAAAAAAAAAAAAGGAAAAGAAAAAGAATTAGTTACATCCCAGCACTTTGGGACTTTGGGAGCCCGAGACGGGCGGATCACGAGGTCAGGAGATCGAGACTATCCTGGCTAACACGGTGAAACCCCGTCTCTACTAAAAAATACAAAAAACTAGCCGGGCGAGGTGGCGGGCGCCTGTAGTCCCAGCTACTCGGGAGGCTGAGGCAGGAGAATGGCGTAAACCCGGGAGGAGGAGCTTGCAGTGAGCTGAGATCCGGCCACTGCACTCCAGCCCGGGCAACAGAGTGAGACTCCATCTCAGAAAAAAAAAAAAAAAAAGGAATTAGTTACTTAATAGTAACCCATATACTGGCATCACAGGTTTAATCCAACAGCTGTTCTTATATGCTACATTCTCTAAAATATTGCCAATAATTAAATACCAAAACATACAGATTGTCCCTAAATTTACCACAAAACTATTAATAAAATGGGTGGATTTACATCAACAGTTGTTTATTTCATTTGAAACCTTTGCAGATTAAAAGCCCTTTACCCCACTATTCCTAAACAAGTAGAGATGAGTAGTCCTGTCTCTGCGGCCTGGAGCATTTAGGATAGAGACTTCCGGCCAAGTTAAGAGATCTGATGTTTGCCCTTGGCCCTCAGTGCCACACTGAGTCCTCATTCCAATACTATATGTCTGTTTTCTCATATCACCAATCCTGCAGATTAAAAGTCTACTGAATTTTTGGCCAATATTATAATCTATAAGCGCTAAGGTTGGCGCTTATTGACCTTATAATCTAAGGTTTCCTCTTAGATTATTCACGTGGTCTTCTGCTTGCCGTATGATTATCCTACCATTGTCTTTAAGAGCTACATTCTACTCCCTCCAGTAAGTGTACCCTTTGATGTAACCATTTACTTGTCAGTGGATATTTGGGTCTAGTTCCCAATATTTCAGTATTATAAAGAATGCTCTGGTGAACATATTTGAGCTTATAAGCTGTATGCGCATTTCAAATCACTTCTTTAGAATAGGGCACCAAAAGTACCCTAAAGTCTGACCTAGGTCGAAGACTGATACTTTTGTAATTCTTGACACATATTGTCAAATTGTTTTCCCAAAGCACTTTATCAATTTACAGTGACATCAAGCTTGAATAACATCTCTAAAACACTTTTCTGCTATGTTTTAATGTATGTCAAAAAAGTTTAGGTGAAAATGACACCTTGCTGAATTTGTATTCCATTATTATTAGAGCGATTAAATAATTTTGTACATTTGCTATTTGTGGTTTCTCTTTTGTAAATTATCTATGAATATTCACTACTAGAATGTTTAAAAAAGAGATTAGTAAAATTCCTGCCAGGGTGATGAAAGTTGGAGAAAAACTTGGCAGAGTGAAAGAGAGTTTTATCCTTGACATTCAAAGGAATCGGGCAGAATTGTCAAAAAATGTCTACCAACAGTCACTGAAAGAATGCCCACACACAGGAAAGAACAGGTCAGGAACTGCAAACCCCTTACTTACCTGCTGTAGTGTGAGCCCCAGAGACATTTTAAGGCAGTGTGGTGTGGTAGGAAGAATGAGAACTTTACACACAGACAAATGTCGGTTTTGCTTCTGCCTCTGAGTTACACTGAGTGACCGCTTAATCTCTCTGAACCAGCATCATTGCTGACAATCAAACTGTCCTCCTTCCAGGAACATGGTTGGAGTAAAATGAGATGATCACTCCAGAGTGCCAGCTGGAAGCCTGACACTGCAAAGTGCTCAGAAATACTGAGGAAAACTCGGGAGGCTGAGGCAGGGGAATAGCTTGAACCCAGGAGGTGGAGGTTGCAGTGAGCCGAGATCACGCCACTGCACTCCAGCCTGGGCGACAGAGCGAGACTCTGTCTCAGAAAAAAAAAAAGAAAAAAGAAATACCAAGGAAAAGTGAGAAGAGCTGCCCTCGTTCTCCTTATACTTCCTGCAGCAGGGGAGCTAACCCAAGGCACTGGTGCTAGGATGGCACCATTTGCCCATTTCAGGAATGGTGGTGTAGGGTGCAATGGGTTTTACAACAACGAATTTTACATGGTCTGTTTCTGTATAGGTTGATAGTCTTATTAATGAGACAAAGAGTAAACCCATACAATCCTAATTCTAACACCACGGATACTTCCCTATCCAAGCCTTACAAGGTTGCAGGTTCCTTAGAAAGTCTATACCACTAAATCTTTTCAACAACTTTATTCCTCCCTTTTTCACATAAGTGACCCCCAGAAGGATTGTGTTTCTTGCAATCAAAATGTAGAACTTCTGCATATGCAGCCTCCGGGCACTTCTCGGAAGCTGTTGTAGAGCATTTGTCATTCCTTTTGGTTGCCCAGCACCTTTGAACATCGTTCTTCTTAAATCTATGCCTTTCCAGGGTAGAATCCAATCATTCACTCATTCATTCATCTATTCTTGCATTCATTCATTCCTAAGTGTCTACCAGGTTGCAAGCTCTGTTTTAGGTCCTTAGAATACCATCATCAGTGAACAAAACAGGTCAAAGTCCCTGACTTCCTGAAGCCATGTTCTAACAGGTGGGAGGCGCTAAAGAATGAACTTCCCAGCATGGGTAATATAGTGAGACCTCATCTCTACAAAAAAAAAACCAAAACAAAACACAAACTTAAAAGTTAGCTGGGCATAGTGGTGAGTGCCTGTTTCCCCAGCTATTTGGGAGGCTGAGGTGGGAGAATCACGTGAGCCCAGGAGGTCAAGGCTGCAGTGAGCCGTAATTGTGCCACTGCACTACAGCCTGGGTGACAGAGAGAGACCTTGTCTCAAAAAAAATAAAAAATAACAGAATAGCAAAAAAAAAAGAATGAGCTTCACAAGTAGGTCAGTCAGAAGATAAAACACTATAAAAAAGAAAAAAACACAGTCACATGGGGGTTTTGAAGAGCCACAGTTGTGAGATGGAGGCTATAATTTTAAATATTGAGATCAAGGATCAGAGTAACCTCACGGAGGCTTTGTAGATAAGAAAACTGACAATTTCAGATCATCTGACTAACTCAGTAAGAACAGAGTGCTTACTGCTGCCAAAACGGTGTTTCCACAGGCTGATGAGCAAGAAAGCATGTAATATCTCACGGGAAGTGGATCAAAACTAGCCTTGAAATAAAAGTTCCAGGTGAGAAGCAGTGGGTGACGTGTCTGGAAAGAGCATGATGAACCTGTAAGATGGGACCAGAAGTCTGAACTTGGCAGTAGGGAACTTTGAAGGTTTTTGAGTAGCAGCAATGTGAGGATGGACTTCATTTTCAAGTGAGGAAAGGAAAGACCCAGGTTCACAGGCTATTCTTTATCTCCTGGGAGAGACCCAGGTTCACAGGCTATTCTTTATCTACTGTGAGAGGACTCAGAAACGATGTATGCCAGATTCACAGGGAACGAATAGCATTAGAGTATGAGGAGAGGACTTAAATCCATCACCGAACCCTGGGATGTTGGCTCCTAGAATACATGCTGGAGATGATGGGTCTGTTGTCCTAATTTCCGGCCCAAAGAGCAAGAAATCTGCCAGAGTGAATTTTGACAGTTCTCAGACTCCTTCAGATCCTTGTTCTGCCTGCACTAGCTGGGTGGTCTTGGGTGAGTCCTTCATTAACTTCTCCGAGCCAGAGTTTCTTTGCTTTTGAAGGGAGAATATGAACCTACCCACACCGGATCAAATGAAAGTCTGGCTTCTGTCTAAATGACAGTGGCTTAGAGAGGATAGATGTTTATTTCTCTCTCAGTAACTCTCCAGGGCTGGTAGAGTGACGCCATGGTACAGAGGCACCTGGCTTCCTTTTGCTGTGTTGCTCTGCCATGCCCAGTTGAAGGCAGCTCACCTCCACGTCTTGTGGGCCCATATACCAGCCAGCATAAAAGGAGAAAGGGAATGTATGCCCCTTCCTTTCAAGTGCTAAACCCAGAAATTGCACTTGTCACTTGGCCACAGTGGGTAGGGAGGCTAGGATAGTTATTCTTGATAGCCATGAACCCATCTAAAATTCAAGGGTTCTATTACTAAATGAAGAAGAGAAGAAGAACTATATGGGGATGACAAGCCAGCTCACCAGGGCATGTGCTTTATCTCTTTCTCTCTTTCTCTATCTTATTTATTTTATTTTATTTTATTTCATTTTATTTTATTTTTTGAGATGGAGTTTCACACTTGTTGCCCAGGCTGGAGTGCACTGGCGCAATCTCGGCTCACTGCAACCTCCGCCTACTGGTTTCAAGTGATTCTCCTGCCTCAGCCTCCCAAGTAGCTGGGATTACAGGCATGCACCACCACTCCTGGCTAATGTGTTGTATTTAGTAGAGATGGGGTTTCACCGTGTTGGTCAGGCTGGTCTCGAACTCCTGACCTCAGGTGATCCACCCGCCTCAGCCTCCCAAAGTACTGGGATTACAGGCATGAGCCACCATGCCCAGCCTGACTCTCTTAAATGTACTAGTTATTCAGATAAACATACTATTTTATGTAGTGCACACAGCAAATACCTAGCATATAGTTGCTGTGCACTCTGATTAGTTCTCTTCCCTTGTAGATGTACGAATGGATCCTGCAGGCATTGACGGTGCACCCACTATGTGCAACTCTAATGAAAAACACTAAGAGAAACACAAAGAGGAAGGCAGAGTGAGGCAGGCAGATGGTACAGAATGAACGACAGCAGGGCTAGGAAGAGTAAAGCGATGTCATCATATTGTGCACAAAGTCCTTGGGAGCAAAGAGAAGAGAGTTCCTCAGTCAACATGGAGAATGAGCAAAGTCTCATAGAGGAAAGCACACTTGAGGTGGATTGGCAGGATAAGCATGATGTTAGTAAATAGATTTCATAAGAGAATTCAAGTGGAGGGATCAGAAATCTCCCGGCCAACACAAACTGAAATGACAATAATGCACTATGTTTTACCCCTAAGATTGGCTAAAATGATATGACTATAGGTACAGGGACAGATACAGATATGGATGTAGAAAATGCATAGTGTGGAGGAGTGGAGAAGGGGCACTCCCAGCAAAGACTGGTGGTGGAAGTGTATCCTGGCACAGCCTTTCTGAAACATATCAAAATTTTGCGGAACACACCAAAATTTAAAATATACACATTCTTCGACCCAGCAACTCCATTTCTGGGAATCTATCCTACACAAATACTTGCACAACAGCTTAAAGTATATAATCAAGGATTATATTTCAGTATTGTTTATAATACCTAAAAAACTACTATAACAACATACAAAGAAGCCAGCCCATGATTCAGAAGGGATTACATAAAAGGTGGTGTGACCATCCTACAGATTGCTCTACAGCCACTAGCAGACTGGGACAGAAAGTATGAACAAACTTCAAAGGATGGCCGCATTACACCGGCAAGTGAAGAAAGCTCACAGCAGGACGTTATGTGTAGCGTGATTGCTTTTTGTACAAAAACTAAGACAGATACATATAAATAAAAATAACACCAAACCAGAACCAAATGAGCACACTTACATCTGCGTTTGATAATATGTTCATGTTTGTGAACTGAAAACTTCTGAAAGGAGATGGTTATCTTGGGAAAGAATGACCTGAGTTAAGACATTTACTTACGAATTTAAGGCACAGTCAGGATGAGTGCTGTGGTCCACACACTGTAAGAGCTTCACTGGTCTACAGAAAGAAAATAATATTTAAGGGATTATTTAAATAACTTTCATCCATCAAACATTTATGGCTTGCCTGAAAAGTCCTGGAGATACAGTATTCTCTGACTTCAAAGAATACACAAATTATTTCCTCTAAAAATATTAGTGGCCCAGCACAGTGGCTTATGTCTGTAATCCCAGCGCTTTGGGAGGTTGAGGCAGGAGGACTGCTTGAGATCAGGAGTTTGAGACCAGGCTGGGCAACATAGCGAGACGCTGGCTCTACAAAAAAAAAAAAAAAAAAAAAAATCTAAAAATTATCTGGGTGCAGAGGCTCACGCCTATAGTCTCGGCTACTCAGGAGGCTGAGGCGGAAGGCCCAGGAGTTCAAGACTGCAGTGAACTATGATCACACCACTGCACTCCAGCCTGGAAAACAGAGTGAGGCCCTGTGTCTAGAAAAAATAAAACAAATAAAAATATTAGCCAGCATTTATCAAGCACTTACTATGTACCAAGACATTTGATTATATCTTTTGTGAGGATCATGTCATTTAATCCTCATAACAACCAAATGGAATAGGTGCTTTATCTTCTCCAATTTACAATTGAGAAAGCTGACCATAGTAACCTGCCCAAGCTCTCATAGCAGCAAGTTGAAGGGCTGAACTTGAATTATGCAGGCTGACTCCAGGGCCCGAGCTTCTAACCACTTCCATGTGCACGTATAACATTACAGTACGACCTGATAAGTACTTTGGGCAGAAGAGTGGACTTGAACCACATGGGTGATGGTCAGCGCTCAGGCATCAGAGAGGAACGCTAACTTGCTGTGCACAGTAGAGGGAGAAGATGTGAAGTTCCAAGGCACCAAGTGTGGGGAAGGGAAGCAGCAATGAAGACAGGAGCCAGGTCTTGGTGGCACATGGGGAGTTAGGTAGGAGACAAGCCTAGACAGGATCTCTGTGTCAGGACCACTGCAGGGGACTATGGAAGAACAGGAACGTGATACTGTTCTCTCTATGGCATGCCATGTCTTCTGTCCTTGACTCAGCTACCTTTCATTAATGTCTACCTGATGCACATATTTTTAATAAGAGTAATTATCTGTCATTGTGTATGTCCAAAAACAGGCATGGAGTTTCACTGAATCTGATTCAACACAGTGCTGGCAGAAACCAACCAGGAGGTAAGGGAGGCTGTGAAAAGATAAGCCCCTTCCAAAATGGGCAAGCACCTCAGGGAGAACCTTTAACTGATGTGGGGCAGAAGGCAGTGCCACCTGAATTGTGAGGGGCAGGAGGTTCTCACATCTGGGTTGGAGTTGGATTTGTTATGTTAACCCTTGTCACTTTCCCATGTTATGCCTTTTATTATATCCTCTCTGCTCCTGACACTACACAGAAACAACCTATGGGCAGTAAAGAAATGGGAGCTTCCTCGTTTCTTTACTGAGTTAGGCTTGGAAGAGAAGAGCCCTGAGGCCGACTGAGGTGGGTACACCAATGGAGAGGAAGGACATAAGTCCAGACCCAGGGCAGCTGTAAGGGGGAAGGAGACTTGGGCTCTGGCCCGGCTATTACAGCTCAGCCCAATGACATATAAACAAAGCAAAGTGGTTGTGAATGCAAAAATTTTAGCTACAATTTTCTCCATCGTTGAGCTTGTTTTTTGTTTTGTTTGGTATTGAGGGGTTGATGGCAGGGGGTTTGCTTTGTTTTATTTTGAGACCAGGTCTTGCTCTGTCACCTATGCTAGAGTGTAGTGGCCCCATCATAGCTCACTGTTCCCTTGAACTCCTGGGCTCAAGCAATCCTCCCACCTCAGACTCCTAAGTAGCTGGAACTACGGGTGCATGCCACTGTGCTTGGCTATTGAGCTGTTTTGGAGTAAGAATTGAATTCTTTTGGTTTTTTGAGATGGAGTCTTGTTCTTGTCACCCAGGCTGGAGTGCAATGGTATGATCTCGGCTCACTGCAACCTCCACCTCCTGGGTTCAAGTGATTCTCCTGCCTCAGCCTCCCAAGTAGCTGGGATTACAGGCACCCGCCACCACGCCCAGCTAATTTTTGTATTTTTAGTAGAGACGGGGTTTCACCATGTTGGCCAGGCTGGCCTCAAATTCCTGACCTCGTGATCCGCCCACCTTGGCCTTCCAAAGTGCTAGGATTACAGGTATGAGCCACCGCGCTCAGCCAAGAATTGAATATTTTTTAAAATTTACTACTAGAGCTTTGATTAAGGAAGGAAGAGCTTGGAAGCAGGAGGGAAAGAGCATGCTTTAAGGCCAGGCAAAGCTGGGTTCAAAACTCAGCTCTGTCACTGAGTTTAAAGCTTAAAGACAGATAAAACTAATAAATGACATTACAAATCTGGAGAGTGGTTACTATGGGGTTGGTGACAAAAAGAGGCCAATGGGAGCGTCTGGGGATGCTGGTTATGTTCTGTTTATTGGTCTGAGGGCTGGTTGCAGGTATGCGCTAAATGGGGGAAACTTCATCCACCTGTGTACTCATGTTTTGTATATTTTTCTGTACATAGATTATATTTCCAGAAAAGGACATTTCCCTTGTTTTGTTTTTAAGAGGGGGTGATAAACAACATCTAACTTTTGAGGGCATTGGCAATAATATATGAGTAAAAGGTACAGATAACAGAACAGCCTTGAGGGGCTCCTTGTCTTGAGGAGGCATGGAGTGGGAGGGAGTGGTTCACACGTTTAGGGTGCTTTGCTCAGCTGGGAGAATGATCCAGTCCATGGGGCTGCTGGGAAGGCAGAGAGTGGCAGAGAAGCAGGATAATCAAGGGTGTTGGGCAACAAGAGAAGACCACTGACATCATTTCCACCCTGCGACACTCAGAAATGTTCAAGAAAGCCACTCAGCTTTTGCAGTGTTGGATTCCAGCCCCTTGCAGAATCAGCAGGTCCACAGTCTTGGGGGCTGAGGCAGAGAGAGCGAGAGGCAGGGATTTGAGTCCAGAGATGGCTTGCAACTACCTTAGGGCTTGAGCCAAGTTTTTTTTTTTTTTTAATTACAAGCAAGAAGGCCCATAAATGATATCTGATTATAAGTATATAAAGGGTCTGGCCCATAGGTGCTCACCAAGTGGTAGTTACTATTATTTTCCTATTGGTCTGTGGTCAAGATGTGTCTGTAAATATCTCAAACAAACTCCCACCTTAGCATCTGTCATGCACAAGGATCCCACAGAGATCCAAACACATAGGAACCTCATCAGTCCCTGTCCTCCCGTGTCTCACTGCACAGTAAGCACAGTGAGGAGAGAACTGGGCATGAACAAATGAGAAAGTGCTGCTCTGTGTGTCCTTTAAATGTCATGAAGCTGGACTCTGGACAGCAGTAGGTGGGGCCCTGGCCAAACCCAGGCCAGAAGGTGCTCCTTGCCTCCACACCAAGAGGCCACCCAGAAGACACCACCCCATGGCCTTCAGAGCTGAGAACCAGCAATACCCTTTCGGCAGCCCACCTCCTCCAAAATCACCCACCACCTCTACAAGTACACCTCTACAAGAACTATATATTGATATATAGTTCACCTACCGGTAATCATTAATACAGCTGTACTGGAACCCCATGTCCTTCAGCCTCTTTTCCAGGACTTTCATGGTGCCTTCCCCGCAGGATTCCCTAAAACATAAAAATGTATAATTAAAAAGTAAGCAAATAAGAGTGGAAGAGGAAGTTGTTTCTGGGTTAATCATAATTTCTTTTGACCATGTGCTCCTGGATATTCTACTCTCAGAAAGAAAAGAGGAATGTCTCTGGTTTAAAAAGGGCTGCTTCTGGTAAACCTGCAGGGACCCAGGAGATGATGCTCTGAAGACCCCAGCACTGGAACTGAAGCTGGGCAGCCAGGAGCACTGGGAAAGCCAGGGCCAGTGCATGCACGTGGTGTCAGCCACCTGTGTAGTCTGTCCCCAGACAGTGACACATATCTGCAATGTGCTCCAGGGGCTCGGCACATTGCTACCTGCCAATTTGTTCACCCTACACTACAGTATATTCATTTGAAGTTTTAAGTAGCCACCAAAACATACAAATTTTAAAATATTAGAAAATGCAAATAAACAAAAATTTTTAAAAATTACCCCAAATCTCACACCCCTAGAGATAGCTGCTGTTAACATTTTGGTGTATATAGGTCTAGACTTTTAAAATATATTTATTTCTACAAGATTTTAAAAATATAGCAATGGGTCTCTGCTATCCAATGTGTTTTGTAGTCTATTTTAGGTCCTGTCTGCACACACACACACACAAACACACACACTTCTCTGCCATTATTTTTAGCTCCGGCATGGTCTCCCTTACATTAACAGACCAACACTCATAGAACCATCCTCTCTTGTTGAAGACCTAGGTCGATTCTTTTATTTCAATGCCATTTACACTAGAAAAAACTTTGTTGGTGTGGAGTCCTAATTAGGAAAACGGAGTTAGGCTGGCAGGAGCAGGGGAAAGCAAAAAGACAAAGCAGATAAGCTGTAAGTCTACCTTCTTCATGGTCCAGGGCACATAGGCTTCCTGCACAAATAACTCACAACCTTCCCAAGGCCACCTATCACCAGACACTCAGCTGATAGAAAAAGGCAATTTAGCTCACTGCAACCTTGGTGTTATCAGAACTGCACAAGTGCTCTGCAGCACACAGCACAAGCACCATTCTATAAAATTCCCAGTAAGCCTTTGTCTCCCTGCAGTCAGCTCGTCTCTTGCTGACCTGCCAGTTGCACCCTTGCAACATATTTTCATACCTTCTCTAATAAATCTGTCTTTCTTTACCTATAACTGTCTTGGTAAATTCTTACCTCCCATGCCACCAGCCTCCAGACAGTCACTGACTGGAACTTCATTTTCATACACATTATTAATTATTTGTTCTGTTGGCATAAATTCCTGAAAGTAGGTTTTCTGGCATCAAAGATTTGAATCCAGTTTAAGGCTTTTATATGAACGGCCAAATTACACCCTGATAAAGTATGAGAATGGCAATTTCCCACACTCGTACCAACAGTGATTTTGTGTGTGTGTGTGTGTTTTATTATTATTATTATACTTTAAGTTATAGGGTACATGTGCACAACGTGCAGGTTTGTTACATATGTATACATGTGCCATGCTGCTGTGCTGCACCCATTATCTCGTCATTTACATTAGGTATATCTCCTAATGCTATCCCTTCCCCCTCCCCCCTCCCCACAATAGGCCCCGGTGTGTGATGTTCCCCTTCCCGTGTCCAAGTGATCTCATTGTTCAATTCCCACCTATGAGTGAGAACATGCGGTGTTTGGTTTTCTGTTCTTGCAATAGTTTGCTGAGAATGATGGTTTCCAGCTGCATCCATGTCCCTACAAAGGATATGAACTCATTCTCTTTTTTTTTTTGGCTGCATAGTATTCCATGGTGTATATGTGCCACATTTTCTTAATCCAGTCTGTCACTGATGGACATTTGGATTGATTCCAAGTCTTTGCTATTGTGAATAGTG
>NW_016806263.1:1811881-1852827 GCF_001698545.2 Rhinopithecus bieti
GATAGTTTGCTAAGTGGTTTCCAGCTGCATCCATGTCCCTACAAAGGATATGAACTCATTCTCTTTTTTTTTTTGGCTGCATAGTATTCCATGGTGTATATGTGCCACATTTTCTTAATCCAGTCTGTCACTGATGGACATTTGGATTGATTCCAAGTCTTTGCTATTGTGAATAGTGTTGCAATAAACATACATGTACATGTGTCTTTATAGCAGCATGATTTATAATCCTTTGGGTATATACCCAATAATGGGATGACTGAGTCAAATGGTATTTCTAGTTCTAGATCCTTGAGGAATCGCCACATTGTTTTCCACAATGGTTGAACTAGTTTACAGTCCCACCAACAGTATAAAAGTGTTCCTATTTCTCCACATCCTCTCCAGCACCTGTTGTTTCCTGATTTTTTAATGATTGCCATTCTAACTAGTGTGAGATGGTATCTCATTGTGGTTTTGATTTGCATTTCTCTGATGGCGAGTGATGATGAGCATTTTTTCATGTGTTTCCAACAGTGATTCTTACCCTCTTTCAGTAGTGGTCACAATCAAGCAGGGAGAATTTACAAATGCAAACAGAGGTAGATACACAACACCACCAACTGCGGTTATTAGGCACGATATATTACAAACAGGACCCTGACTTTACATGAAATGGGATGGTAAACAGCCTCACCACCATAAAATTAATAGAGTAGGAGTGTACAGGGAGGAAATGAGCAATTGGAAATTTTTACAGAAGTGGAATTCCAGGCATTACAGGAATGAAGAAAGCACAGTGTTGAATAACATCATTTTTTAGAACTTTGCAAATACCTGGGACAATGCCTTACTCTGGGCCAGGCTCACTACTTAGAATTTTTTTTTTTAGTAAGCAATGACATTTAGGCTGCAGGACACCTGGACACAGAGATAAGTGAATGTGTTATTAAAATAACTATAAAGGCCGGGCATGGTGGTTCACCCCTGTAATCCTAGCACTTTGGGAGGCTGAGGTAGGTGGATCACCTGAGGTCAGGAATTCGAGACCAGCCTGGCCAACATGGTGAAACCTTGCCTCTACTAAAAATACAAAATATCAGCTGGACGTGCTAGTGGACACCTGTAATCCCAGCACGCAGGAGGTTGAGTCAGGAGAATCACTTGAACTCGGGAGGCAGACGTTGCAGTGAGCTGAGATCTCGCCACTGTACTCCAGCCTGGGCAACAAGAGCAAAACTCTGTCTCAAAAAATAAAAAAATAAATAACTATAAACTATTTATTTGAATAAAGGCAGCCCAAACCATGCTAAACACAATCAGGTGTTAGCCATGCTGATTTTAGCTCTTTGCTTATGAGTTTTATTTTTTAAATAAGTTTTATTTTGTATATTTGAGATATACAGCATGATGTCATTAGATACATATAGAGAGTAAATTGGTTATTGTAGTAAACAGATTAACCATCTATCATCTCACATAGTTACTTTTTTGTGTGACAAGAGCAGCTAAAATCTACTTATTTAACAATAATAATCCCTAATACATTATAATGTTATTAATTATGGTGCTAATATGTTTTCCCTAAAATCTGAGCCAAGAGTCCTACTTCCTTAGATCATGACCTGCACCTCCACCCTGTGGCTCAAATGTACTACCAGGTGTTCTGACTCCTTTTGTAACCTCTCATACAGCAGAAATGATGGGCTGAGATGACATTGAACTGCAATCCCCTTATCTCATTAGAGGTAGGTTTTGTGCTTTCTCTGACAGATACATTAAAACAACAAGCAAGTATAACTTCTAGACAGAGCAACTTCTCACAAAAATAAGACCAACGATATGCATTTTTCATGCAAAAATAAGTATAATTTGTCTTCTGAGAAGGGGAATGCAGATCTTGGTATAATTAAGTAGTTTGCAAATTTATCACAATCTATTGCCCAAGGGACAGGGGAAAAATTACCTCTTATATGGTGAGTCTTAGAGAGTCCTGGGGGCTGACACGGACACAGGGAATTCACTGAGGTTCTCCTAAACACTTTCAATGGGACCGCCACTCCTTGGGGTTAGTAATACCTTCCTCCATGTAGCACGGACGGACTGTTCTGAAGGACAAGGCCCCAGCTTGCTTCTGAAGCTCCATCATGGCTGTCCAGCTTTATTTAGGCTGTGGCCTCGTTGGGTTGTCTTTAAACCAAATCAATTTAACTTTTTTATCTTGAGTTTGTGCCAGCAGTGCCCTTCACTGCTGAGAAGGATGAGTTTAAGTTTGCATTTACATATAAACTCATGTGGCTTCCCAGAAAATGTGGATCATAAAAGTTTTCTTAACCAGTTATTCAAGACCCAGTTGAAGAGCTGGTTGTTCTCTGAGAATGACATCTTAATTATAGAGTCCTTAGGTTAATTCTGAGAACCAGTGGTGAGGGCTTTTGAATTTCAAATGACCAGAAGGAGAAAATGGCTTAGACCCTCACAAATGCATAAGGAACTCGCCCATCCAAAGCTACCCAAGTCACTCAGAAAGGAACACTGTCTTCGCTGGCTGAGAAGAATATCCCGGATAAAGGAGGTTTTCTCTCTGGGCTCGGGACTGGCTAGTGGCATTCCCAAGAAGTCAAGCTTCTGTCTTTCTCTACCAACCCCATTAGAAACAAAGAAGGCTGTCATTTCCCCCAAACTGAAAATGTTAAACGAACTTGATCTTGTCATATAAAAGAAAAACAAACTTGTGCAATTATCATCATCAATATCACCATAACTTACACATTGGGTCCCCCAATTTCATGCATAACCCAGATCTCAATTCGTGTAATCTTTTCCTTCTGGAGGTTTGGAATTTCATAATCTGCAAAAAAACTGAGAAACATTTCTTAAAGCCCTAAAGCAATATGATATTTTTTCCATTTCAGTTTTTAGTTAATTTACACATTACTTTTCTTAAAAAAATAAAGGGCTTTTAGAAGTTTTTCTTCTTTAGCTTTTATTTTAGTTTACTTTTTATTCCAGTATTCCTCAGCTGTTAATGATTTAACTCTATAGACATGGCTCTGATCACCAGGTCATTCATCTGTTTTGCTTTACCTGAATTTACAGAAGCAAGCATGAGATGGGGACTAGGATAATTTTCTTTAGCCTCTGTTTAAAACAATTAAATAAAATTTTGGCATTCTCTGTTGTGTTTGAATGTGCTGGTGTTCTTACCCTTTGATGGGATAGGCTCCTGTTGGCTCTGAACCGTTCAGCATGACGTGGATCACCCCAGAACTATCCTTTGAATACTATGAGAAGAACCAAGTACTTTTAGCAAATAAAGACATGACATTTTTCTGCTATGAAATGAGCATTTTTACAAATTGTCAGTTCTAAATAATGGCAAGGATATGATAAATGTGGCATTTCATATGGCTTAGTAGAAATGCAAACTGGTTTATTTTGGAAAGCAAATTGCCTTGAAATGTCAAAAAACTCATAGACTCAGTAATCCATGTCTGGGAATCTACCCCAAGAAGATAATAGAAAATATGCAGTATCTTATCAGCTGTAATAAACTAGGTTATGCTCCCTTAGCAAAGAACCTCGAAACTGCAGTGACTTTAAAACAACAATGATTTATATCATGCTCACACTACATGTTTATCACAGGCCCACTAGGGTTTTGTTGCATGTGTCCTCATTCTGGGACACATCTGCAAAATCTCTGATTGCCAGGAAAGGGAGGAGACAGTGACAAATCATGGACCACTTCTTAAAGGCTTCCACCCAAAAGTCACACACATCACTCCCACTCACAACTGATTGGCCAGTGTAAGTCACATGTAAATAATTTCATGAGGCAGGGAAGTGCAAACGGTGGGCTCAGAAGACAAGCCCGAATTATCTGGCAAACAGCACTAAGGACTACCAGGAGCATTGTGCACAAAGATGTGTGGTGCAGCATTCTTTGTAATACTGAAATATTATAACCACTACCAAATACTTAACAAGGGAATGGTAAGTAAACTGTGATACTTAAGTGTCTGAAATATTAACCAGCCATTAGTAAAAGTCTACAGTATTTGCAATAGCATAGGAAGTGCTTACTTTCAAAGCAAAATGCAACAGTTGTTGGAGGAGCATGAGTTTTACTGTGTTAAAAATACGTGGGCCGAATCTAGGATTCCCAACGGAGAGACAGGTCCACAGAAATTCCAAAATCTCCACTTCAAAATACTACTGGAGCATGTAATTTCCCTCATAAAATGTTTATAGTAGAATGAAGGAGGTGTAGAGGTGAAATATGTGGCACTGACGTATAGGTGGCTGGGTTCACTCCCTAGCAAAATGATACTCAATACCAAACAATATACTCCATGTCATCCATGTCTCAGATTGCTTCCAAATAGTGCTAACAGTCATAGTTAAATTCTTAAATGCCAATACCTGATCACCACTATGCTAAACGGGTTGCCTTTAGGTGGTAGGAATGTGGGTGATTAATTTATATTTCTATATGTGTCAATCACTATTATGAGCCGCTATTACACTGACAAAAAGAAAAAAATTATTTTTTAAAAAAATGTGTGCAGAGCCAGGCATGGTGGCTCATGCCTGTAATCTCAGCATTTTGGGAGACTGAGGTGGGCAGATCACCTGAGGTCAGGAGTTTGAGACCAGCCTGGCTAACATGGCAAAAACCCATCTCAACTAAAAATGCAAAAGTTAGCTGGGCGTGGTGACACGCACCTGCAGTCCCAGCTACTTGGGAGGCTGAGGTGGGAGAATTGCTTGAACCTAGGAGGTGGAGGTTGCAGTGAGCTGAGAATGTGCCACTGCACTCCAGCCTGGGTGACACAGAAAAAAAAAAAAGACAAAATAAAATAAAAGTACGCAGATGCAATGAGGCTGTATAATGTTGTGGTTGAAAGTCTGATCTCGAGTCAGCCTGCCTGGTTTCAAATCCTAGCTCCCCTACTTGTCACTTCCATAACCCTAGTCAAGCTTCTTGACCTCTCTGTACCTTACTTTATTATCTGTAAAATAAGGTATTTTATTACGTTATTACCTGATAAAAGTCTCTGCCTCATATAATTGTCATAAAGATGAAAATATTTGGCCAGGCACAGTGGCTCACACTTTTAATCCCAGCACTTTGGGAGGCTGAGGCGGGCAGATCACGAGGTCAGGAGTCCGAGACCAGCCTGGCCAATATGGTGAAACCCTGTCTCTACTAAAAATACAAAAATTAGCTGGGCATGGTGGCACACGCCTGTAGTTCTAGCTACTCGGGAGACTGAGGCAGAAGAATCACTTGAACCCGGGAGGCGGAGGTTGCAGTGAGCTGAGATCGACAGAGCGAGACTCTGTCTCAAAAAAAAAGATGAAAATATTTAAAATAATAACTGCTAACATTTATTGAATACTTATCTGCTAAGGTTCAAATCCACTTCTCATCACTATACCACACTACCTCTCCTCATGCTTCAACTACACAGCAAATGCCAAGGGCTCAAAAAATGTGGGCACTAGTATTAGATTTCCATTATAGAATTGGAGGAAGTATAAGGTGGTAGTTTGCAGCACACACTTGAAAGTCTGGCAGATCCACTGGGTAAAATAAATGGTTCCTTTACATGTAATGTTGACATCTCCCCTGAGTTACTGTTTGATCCCACTTTCAGATGATGACATCTCTGTAGCCTCCCAGTTCTCAATGAGGGGCTCTGGCAGCTACTGCCAACTGACTGAAGTCTGTGCTCAAGATGAAACCTACAGGTAGTGGGAGCAAATGGTGTTCTCTTGGGGTAGGCAGCAGAGCACAGTAATAAATAGAATATGTTTTATCTGGGAGGGATCCTCTGCTTAGCTCCAAACTGCAGCCACCATGGAGGATTTGGCCAAGGTCCTTCTCACCCTGACTAACAATCTACCTAGTGGACATCTGAGGATCTAGGGTAGAAGAGGAGACCAAAAAAGACATGGATAGTCCTGAAATGGGGTTGACGGTGGTGGGTGGAAGTGCCCTGACATCCACCTGGTCAACCTAGCTAATGTTTAATAGTCAACAGCTCTTTGCCAGGCACTGAACTAAGAACTCAACCCTCTTTATTTGTAATCTTTATTCTAATTCTCATGACAGAGAATTCTGTAATCACTGGCATGCTATAGCTACTGATAGCTGTCATCAATTCTGGTGACATCATTCTCTGGGAAACAGACCTACCTTCAGGGGACCATTTCTGTGTCTCCAGGTTATCCTCCATCTCCTATCAGTTCCTCTCCCGTTGATATTAGTCTTGTGGACATTTCTGATCCCCACAACTTGATCTCAGGTGTACTAGGGTCTTCCATAAAGCAGGAGTTGCCCCATTTTACGTAGCAATCGAAATCATTGCTTTGAAATACTAATGATAACCACGACATAATGGAAATGATAATGACTAATTAAAAGCCTCATGCATAGTCAACATTTACGGAATGTTTTCTCTGTGCCAGGCACTGCATTAAGTATTTTATTTCCTTAAATTCTCACAACTTTATATAGCAAAGAGCATGAATCATGATGTGGTAAAAGTGGAAAGTGAGGCTCAGAGAAGTTGATTGATGACCTGGGCCCAGACTCTGAATCACTGTATTCCATCTCTATGGGTCCCACACATGCTCAACCACTCAGATATCATCCCAGCATTACCTGGATGGATGCCCTTTTCCAAAAGGAATCCACAGGATTATTTTCACAGTCTTCTGATGTAGGGCAGGATTGGTAATCGACTCCTAAGGGGTAAGTAGACAAACACATTTTATTCCAAAGATTATCTATCTCAGAGAAGAATTAACTTACAATATATCCCAGTTCCATGACGCGTACTTAGCCTCCATTCTGCACAATATGTGCAAGTTTAACATCCACAGTTCTTCCCACTTGATCCACAAGGAGCCTGGTGAGGGACCACCTTGTCCATGATACTAAAAACGTTGGTCATTTTGCTCACCACAAATGTGAGGAAGGCAGAGAACTAAATAGCTGGCTAGTGAGTGAGCCTAGCTGACCACTGAGCATCAGCATATTAGCTGGGTTATTTCTCTACTGGAGCACTAGTAAAGCAATGTTTAAAAACCCACAAACAGGGCCGGGCGCAGTGGCTCAAGCCTGTAATCCCAGCACTTTGGGAGGCCGAAGACGGGCGGATCACAAGGTCAGGAGATCGAGACCATCCTGGCTAACACGGTGAAACCCCGTCTCTACTAAAATACAAAAAACTAGCCGGGCGAGGTGGCGGCGCCTGTAGTCCCAGCTACTCGGGAGGCTGAGCCAGGAGAATGGCGTGAACCCAGGAGGCGGAGCTTGCAGTGAGCTGAGATCTGGCCACTGCACTCCAGCCTGGGTGACAGAGCGAGACTCCGTCTCAAAAAAAAAAAAAAAAAAAAAAAAAAAAAAAAAAAAAAAAAACCCCCACAAACAGCAACAAAAACCCTTTGCTTTACTGGGAGAAGTGCCGTCTCCAAAAATTAAATCGTTAGCCATTATCTTAGTAGTCAATGCAATGAAAAAAAGGATTAAGAGTGATAATGCTTAGCCAGAGAACAGAAATTTTATACAATTGAAAAATATACAAAATGTCAAAATATATTACATTTAAAAATGTTTAAGGACAGATTAAAGACCCCAGCAGATCAATGGGATGTGGAACATGCTTACCATATACTCTATAAAGAAAAAAAAATTTCTAATCTACAAGTTGACCTTATATTCCTAGCAAGAACTGCTATTAATGGCATTATTCATAATAGCCAAGATACGGAATCAATCTGTGTCCATTAACTGATTGATAGATAAGAAAATAGACCGAGCACAGTGGCTCATGCCTGTAATCTCAGCATTTTAGGAAGCCGAGGTAGGTGGATTACCTGAGGTCAGGAGTTCAAGACCAGACTGGCTAACATGGTGAAACCCCATCTCTACTAAAAATACAAAAAGTAGCTGGGTGTGGTGGCATGCACCTGTAGTCCCAGCTACTCAGGAGGCTGAGGCAGGAGAATCGCTTGAACCTGGGGGGCGGAGGCTGCAGTGAGCTGAGATCATGCCACTGCACTCTGGCCTGGACAGAGACTCCATTAAAAAAAAAAGAAAATATGGCATATATACATAACGGAATACTATTGAGCCATTTACAACAACATGGATGAACCTGCAGGACATTATGTCAAGTGAAATAAGCCAGGTACAGGAAAACAAATATTGCATGATCTCACTTGAAAGTGGAATCTTCAAAAGCAGATCTCATAGAAGTTGGGGGTAGAATAGTGGCTACCAGAGGCTGGGGAGGGGAATGGATAAGGGAGATGGGAAGAGGCTGGTCAACAATGTTACAGTTACATAGGAGGAATAAGCACTGGGGCTGTAATGCACAATAGAGTGGCTATAGCTAACAATAGTGTATGCATATTTCAAAATAACCAGTAGAGAGGATTTTGAACATCTCACTATCTCACTACAAAGAAATAGTAAATGTTTAAGATGATGGATATGCTAATTACCCTGATTTGATTATTACACAATGTATATATGTATCAAAACATCACATTGTATGCCATAAATATATACAATTTTTATGTGTCAATCAAAATAAAATAAAATAAAATTTGAAAAAAGAACCAAGGCCAGGTACAGTGGCTCATGCCTGTAATCCCAGTGCTTTGGGAGGCTGAGGCACGAAGATTATTTGAAGTCAGGAGTTCAAGACCAGCCTGGGCAACATGGCAAGACCATATGTCTACAAAAATAATTTTTAAAACAACCTAGTGTGGTGGTGTGTGCCTGTAGTCCAGCTACTTAAGAGGCTGAGGCAAGAGGATCCCTTGAGCACAGGAGTTCAAGGCTGCAATGAGCTAGGATCACACCACTGCATTCCAGCCTGGGAGGCAGAGTGAGACCCTGTCTCAAACATTAACAATGATTTTAAAATAAAAATAAATAAAATAAAAAAGAGCTGCTGTCAATGGTTTGGGTTTGCTATTTTCTTGACTTTTTTCTGTGTGTATGTTTTCATAGATGTATTGTGTATATGTGTTTTTATTTGAATAGCCTCATACCAATCACAGGGTTATGTAAGTTTATTTTCGCTTAAAATATGCCTCTTTCTGGGTCAATAAATAAAAAACCCCATCACCATTGCTACTGGCCCCACAGGATTCCACGACATACACATACAGTTATTTGGCTGACCTGAACTGCTGGACTTCGCTTCTTTCTGACACAAAGAGCCCTGATAGGTGGGCATAGATAGAAAAGGGCAGTGAAGTGAGGAAGAAATAACTGGTGGTTTTCTGGAATGCTCTTCCTTTCTTTATGTGTTTTTCATCACATTCCTCCCCTCCTTCTCCCCACCCTCTGCAGCATCATCAAACAAAAGCTTCCTGGAAGTTCTTCATTGAAAGATTGGCTGTGTCCATTTGACCTGGAACCTGCAATGCTGCCGATCTCACTCACAGTGAAAAGCAGAGGCCTCACAACATCCTGTGCCACCGGGCCCTCCTTTATTCCTCCAGCCTCATAGCTTGCACTTTCCTCTTTGCCCACTGTCCTCTCTGCTGTTAAATATGTCACACACGCTCCCACCTCAGGGTCTTTGCAATTGCTGTTCTCCCATCAGAAAATGTTCTTTCTCATCTCCTTGTTCAAATATCAGCTTCTCAGTGAGGTTTTCCTTAGGCATCTAGGTAAAAATGCAACACTTGCCTCTCCCCAGCCCTCCACTCTCAACCTTTTTTGTCCTTATGACCTGTTTTATTTTTCTCCATAGTCCTTATAATCTTAAGACAGACTGTATATTTCACTTGCCTGTTTATTGTCTTTTCTGCCTTCCTATAATGTAAGCATGGGGTATTAATTTCCTCTCATTCTCTGCTGTGTTCCTACTGTCTAGAAGATGAGGGTCAGGCACATAGTAGACACTATAAATTTTAGTTTGATGGACAAATGAATGGAGGAGAAATAAACAGAACTGATATTAGGTTAACTCTTTTTTTTGTTTTTGTGCCAAGTCTCACTCTGCCATCCAGGTTAGAGCGCAGTGGTGTGATCTCACCTCAGTGCAACCTTCATCTCCAGGGTTCGAGGGTTTCTACTCCCTCAGCCCCCCTCAGCTGTGATTACAGGCATGCACCACCACACTTGGCTAATTTTTTTGTATTTTTAGTAGAGATGGGGTTTCTTCATGTTGGCCAGGCTGATCTCGAATTTGTGACCTCAAATGATCCACTCACCTCGGCCTCCCAAAGTGCTGGGATTACAGGCGTGAGCCACCATGCCCGGCCTGATATTAGGTTAACTTTTGAAGTGACTCTGATACCCAGGAAGGATCTCCAGTCTTCATGATGAGAACACTCCGTCACCTCCTTTCCTTGCTAGCCTCCCTCCTGAAGCTTCCCTGATGCCCTGGTGGAGGCTGGTGTCTCACTCTGCTACTCCTCAGAACACCATTTTTCCTGCATTATTGCCTGTATCACTCGAGCTAATGCCCCCCATGAGACTATAAGCTCCCCAAAGATAGGGACTGCTGTGTCTCCAGCTCCTAGCACCACAGTTGGACGAATGAGGAGAGTTTGCAGAGCATTCAGGCCAGCTCTTGTGACTCTAACTTTCCTTGTGACTTGGATCTCGAAATATCTGCTGGCGGCCTGCCGTGGTGTTAAAGAGCACAGGCTTCAGAATCCATCAGGACAGGGCTGAGACCCAGCCTTACCACTTCCAGTCATTTAACCTCTCTAAGCCTCAGCTTCCCCCTCTGGACAAATGAGGATAGTAAGGCAGAGTTGTGCAAGGTTGAGAAAATGGGCTGTGGAGTCAGACTGTCTGCTGCTTACTAGCTATGCCCCCCGAGCAGTTTTCTTAATCTTGCTGTGCCTCAGTTTCCTCATTTATCGAAATGGGGATTATGATAGGATCCCATGAGGCTGTTGTGGGCATTAAATGAGTATATGTGTGTGTGTGTATATATATATACACACACACACACATAAAGTGCTTAGACTGGCACCCGCAAAAGATAAGTATTCTCTAGTATTGTTATTATTAACTATTCTTGTCACTTATTTCAGAGGACTCGGAGAGGATCAAGTGAAATAAATGCATATGAAAGCATTTAGCACAAATGGTAATACATAGTAAATAGGAGCTCTTAAGTCTCCTGTGATTTGTGCAGGAGTCTTACCAGAGGCATTTTTCTGTCGACACCAGCTCAAGAAATCTGCAACCCTGCCATACAGAACATCACTCAGGGACATGAAACGACGGGTGTTTCCTGCAAAGCTGTTAACAAGGAGGTGGCTATTTTCCCAGAACAGGGACTAAGGAAAGACAAACAAAACATCAAAATACAACACAAAATCAGACTCTTCAGGCACAACATCATCAAGGCAGGTCGGGCAACCCAGTTCTCATTCAACTCTGACCTGCTGCACAACAACTGAACGTTCTTATTCGTTGTCTTTATTTATTTATTCAAAGACTGCTAGCATCTCTCCTCCCTTTATTCCCAGGGTATCATGCAAATGTTAATGGAATATTTTCTCACTAGTACTAAATATACATGCATGTGGTAAGATTCCCTATATTAAAAATGATCAAGGGACCTGGGCTGGAATCCTGGCTCTGTCATGTATTAGATATGTAATCTTGACCAAGGCATGCAATCTCCCTGTTTCTCAGTTTCTACTTCTGGAAAATGCAGAGCACGAGCCCTTTCTCTTCTTCCACAGCTGTGGCCAGGATAATATGCAGTCACAGAAAGCACTTCCTAAAGTGTCACGTGCCTCAAAAACACATTGCTTTCATATTATACTTCATAGTTTCCACTATAGTGTTTTCGTATAACAATAACCCAAATCCCCCAGTCACTATTTCATCTGACCCTCAGTAGTCCAATCAGTTTATATTTAGACTAGAAGGTCCCCAATGGTGGGGGCTGTTTTTCACTGTCACAGCCTTAACCCTTAGCACCAATGACTGGGCAAACAAATAGCCCAGGAAGTCTTTACTGAGTTCATCAACTAGCACCGAATCTCTGAAAGAGAAGGTAAAAAAGTTGGCTTCCGCGCTTTTAGTGACAGGAAGACAGCGAGGTTCAAAAAACAGCATATACTCAAAATCATGTTTTCAGCCTATTCTATCTTCGAACCTCACAGTTCCATTTACTTGCCTTTACAAATAACACACAGTGGAAAAAATCAGGTTAAGAATGTTTATGTCACAGAAACAAAAATGGTGTCTAGCATTCTTTAAACTTGAGGCATTTTTTTAAGCAAGGATTTTATGGAAATTTTCTCATTTATTTTCACTTTATTAGACCTTAGAGTGTAGATAGAATATAGATATGTGGTTTTCTTAAATCAACTGGTACTGAATAAATATAATCTTAAGACCCATTAAATGGAGAGACTGGTTTCCCAGAAGGATACTGAGATTGAGAGTTTTCTGAATTACTCAAGGTTCAGGCCACTTGGCCAGTTAGGATGAAGGTTATTTAGAATTGACCAGATGTGGAGGCCCAGTGTGACAGGTACGCCATGTCCTGATGTCCCTGTGCTGATTCTCACACTGACTTGCAAACTTAGGAAATTTTCTTCTGCCCACAACCAGCTGGAGATCTAGAATCACTGTTGGAAACTGATATGGTTTAGATTTATGTTTCTTGTCAAATTTTAATCCCCTATGTTATAGGTGGGGCCTGGTGCGAGGTGATTGGATTATGGGGGTGGATTTCCCCCATTGGTGCTGTTCTCCTGGTGGAGTTCTCAGAAGATACAGTTATTTACAAGCCTGTGGCACCTCCCTCTGCCCTTGGTCATGCTTGTGCCATGTAAGACACCTGCTCCCACTTTGCCTTCTGCTGGAGTAAAAGCTCCCAGAGGCCTCCCAGAAGTAGATGCTGCCATTCTTCCTGTACAGCCTGTGGAACCGTGAACCAATTAAACTTCTTTTCTTTATAAATTACCCAGTCTCAGGCATTTCTTTATAGCAATGTGACAACGTACTAATACAGAAACAAAGCTAGCTTCCCACAGAGAGCTCAGCACACACATTATGTGTGCTGCCTGATGTTTCTGTGACATTGCAGGATGCAGGGGACAGCTAATCTCACACCTGGCCCATGCACCATCCACTTCTGTAGAGACAGAGAACAAAGTTTTACCAAGACGGTTGTAACATTACCTTATCTCTGGGAATAGAGTGCCTGGACAAGTTAATAAAAAGGTCATAGTCCGAGGGAAGCACGGAGCAGGGATCCTTGTCCAGCACCACTTTAAAGGCTTCCCAGATGGCTGTGCAGTTCTTGTTCCTGTGCAAAAGTACAAGTTGGGAAGAACACACACATGCACATCACGATGTAATGTGAAGTATTTCCATTTCTCTAAGAGCTCTACAAGAGATTTTGTCACATAGTGACTCTGCAGAAGTAGGCTTACAAAAAAGACAACAAATTATCACGGCTCAGGTGACAGATTCAGAAATCTGACACTGGAATTGCCTCTCAGAAGGTACCGCACAGATTTCTCAGAGCTAAGGAATACAGCCTTGCCCTAGGCTCACAAAGACAAGCAGAAATGGCACCTAGCAGGAGGTGACAATTTCAGTCAACTATACAGCAGGTGCCTCTTCATTTAGAACTAACAGTGGGGGCAGTCTCATTGTTCAGGTCCACTGTGGACCTAGGGGACCAGGTGAGGCCAGGCCAGGCCAGCCAGCAGGATGTGTGATGTTAGGAGGGAGGTCCAATGCTGCAAGAGGCTTCCACCCCTGGCAAAGCAGGTGCACCCTCCAGTGCCAGCCCCTCTTGACGTCCATCCTAGTTTTCAAAAAATATTTCCCATGGCATTTGTGACTTTCTGTTTCTCATACTGGGTGGTGTGTAACACAGGTGGTTCTTATATTATTCTCTGCTGTTTTTTATTTGCCTGAAATGTGCGACAATAAAAACGATCAGCACAAGAAAGACATCGCAAACAGAAGAAAACGGGGGCCCACAGAAGGAACAAAAACCAGTAAGAAATGTGGCGCTGGCAAGAAAGAACCAAACTTCAGAAATCCTCCAGATTTAGAGGTTCTGATATTTGAATTCCGGAAGGACTGGACTCAAGGAATTCCAACCTGAGACCACATTCTGGGTTCTGAGGGCTCAGACTGAACATCTGCTGGGTGGCAATGGGCTGTTACCCAGTTCACCTCTAGCCCACCCTCACTTCTAGAGGGATACCTCTCCACCCTCCTTCACACTCACACACACACACACCCCACACCTCTAGACCACACACACATCCCTCACCTCTAGACCACACACACACACACACCCCGGTTACCTCCAGACCACACACACACCCATCCCTCACCTCTAGACCACATACACACACACACACACACACACACATCACTCACCTCTAGACTACACATACACACCCCCCTCACCTCTAGAACACACACACATCTCACCTCTAGAACACACACACACCCCCCTCACCTCTAGAACAAATACACATCCCACCTCTAAAACACACACCCCTCACCTCTAGAACACACACACACACCCCCCTCACCTCTAGAACATACACTCCTACTTCTAGAACACACACACCCTCCTCACCTCTAGAACACACACCCCTCACCTCTAGAACACACACACACCCTCCTCACCTCTAGAACACACACAGTCTCCTTACCTCTGGAATATACACACACCCCTCACCTTTAGAACACACACACACACCCCTCACCTCTAGAACACACACAGTCTCCTTACCTCTAGAATACACACACACCCCTCACCTCTAGAACACACACATACACTGATATGGTTAGACTTTGTGTCCCCAACCAAATCTCATCTTGAATTGTAATCTTGATAATCCCTAGGTGTCTAGGGAGAGACCAGATGGGAGGTAATTGAATCATGATTGTGGTTTCCCCCATGCTGTTCTCTTGATAGTGAGTGAGTCTTACAAGATATGATGGTTTTATAAGTGTCTGGCATTTGCCCCTACTTGCACTCGCTCTGTCCTCCCGTCCTGTGAAGAAGGCGCCTGCTTCTCCTTTGCCTTGGCTTTCGCCATGGTTGTAAGTTTCCTGAGGCTTCCCCAGCAATAAGGAACTGTGAGTCAATTAAACCTCTTTCCTGTATAAATTACCCACTCTGTGGTATTTCTTCATAGCAGTGTGAAAACAGACTAATACACACACACACCCCTCACTGCTAGAACACATGCACACACCCCTCACCTCTAGAATACACACACACCCCTCACCTCTAGAACACACGCACACCCCTCACCTCTAGAACACACGCACACATACCCCCACCTCTAGAACACACACACCTCACCTCTAGAACACATGCACACACACCCCTCACCTCTAGAACACACACACACACACTCTCACCTCTAGAACACACACACACACCCCTCACCTCTAAAGCACACACACACACTCCTCACTTCCAGAACACACACACCCCTCACCTCTAGAGCACACATATACCCCTCACTTCTAGAACACACACACACACACACTTCACCTCTAGAACACATGCATACACCCCTCACCTCTAGAACACACACACACACCCCTTACCTCTAGAGTGCACACACACCCCTCACTTCTAGAGCACATACATACACCCCTCACTTCTAGAACACACACACACCTGTCACCTCTAGAGCACACACACACACCGCTCACTTCTAGAACACACACACATCCCTCACCTTTAGAACACACACCCCTCACTTCTAGAACACACGCACACACACACCCCTCACCTCTAGAGCACACACACACAAACCCTCACCTCTAGAGCACACACACGCACACCCCTCACCTCTAGAACACTCACACCCCTCACCTCTAGAGCACACACACACACCTCTAGAGTACACACACGCACACCCCTCACCTCTAGAACACTCACACCCCTCACCTCTAGAGCACACACACACACACACACACACACACACTCCTCATCTCTAGACCCCGCACAGCGCACCCCTCACCTGCAGACACACTTCACAGTCCTCTCCTCACTTGCCCGCATCCTTCAGGACCATCGCTGTCTCCAGACTCACCTCTCCCCTCAAGGCCTCTCTCATTGACCCCTCACCCTGACCTTTAGCTCCAGTATTCCCCTCCCCGGGCCCTCTTCACCGTTGCCTCTTTCCCCGCTCCCCGCTTCCCTTCCCACCCGGCCCGCGGCCTCACCGCTGCTCCGGGCTCAGCAGTGCGCGGTACTCTGCGCAGCGGCCCAGGAAGATGTCCCGCAGCTGTGGGCTGGTGCCCTCCCCGTGCCACGGCGCGGGCGCCCCGCCCTCAGCCAGCAGCGGCAGCAGCAGCAGCAGCAGAAGCTGGAGCAGCCGCGAGGCCGCGCACCCCCGGGCCGCCATCGGTGAACTTCGGTCCCTCCAGTCCCGTGCCTCCTCGACTCCCCTTCTCTCCTTCTACTAAGGCGGCTCCGCAAACTGATGCAGGGCGGGACTCTCGCTCGTCGCAATGACTCTCGCTCGTCGGAGGAAAACCTCGCTGTTTTCCGTTTCCCGTTCCAGTCTATTTCAAGACTGAGCTTCGGGCAGGGTGCGGTGGCTCATGCCTGTAATCTCAGCACTTTGGGAGGCCAAGGAGGGCGGATCGCTTGAGTCTAGGAGATCGAGACAAACCTGAGTAACATATAGGAAACAAACCTCCTCTGTAAAAAAAAAAAATATAAAAATTAGCCGGTCTTGGTGGTGCGCACCTGTAGTCTCAGCTACCTGCGAGGTTGAGATGGGAGGAGGCTTGACCCCAGGGGATCGAGGCTGCAGCGAGCAGTGATGGCACCACTGCACTCCAGCCCTGGGCGACAGAGTGACACCCTGTCTAAAAAAGTAATAATAAATAAATAATAAAAATAAAAACAGTGAGCTTGGAACATCACCCAGAACAGGACCGGTGCACTGTGGCCCAGGCTAATCTTGACCGGTGGCCTCCGGGAGGGAGCCCCAAAGAAGCCGCGAGGTTAGAGGAGAGGTGAGGAGAGGTGAGTCATCATAGAAGAAAGACTTTTCTGGCTCCAAAGGACAACAACTTTGACAGATGCCCTCTTTCACACCAACCAATAAGTGGTTTTTGTTTGTTTTCAGGAAATAATAACCACAACAACGTGCCAAGCACTTTGCAAGTATAATATTCATTGCTTTCCGCAACACCCTTCCTAGCTAAGTTTATAATTATTCTCACTTTAGCAATGTTTAAACTTAGGGAAGTTAAGCATGTTCGGCCCTCCAGATTTGCGGATTCATCATCCAAATTCAACTAACCACGGATGAGAAACATTTGAGGAAAAAAAGAATGCTTGCCTCTGAACTGAACATGTATGGACTTTTTTTCCTTGTCATCATTCCCTAAATAATACAATGTAATAACTACTTATGTAACAATTACATGGTACTTGATATTATAAGGAATCTGAAGATGATGTGAATTACAGGAGAGGATGTGCAAATACTGTACTACACCATTTAATACAAGGGCCTTGAGCATCTGTGGATTTTGCTGTCCAGGGGGGTCCTGGAACCAGTTCTCCATGGATACCTACTGCCCACTGTAACTTGCTAGAGGTCACAGTCTCCCTTCCTGATAGATGCAAAATCCTGGAGACAGTCAGTTTAAGAGAGCCAGTATTAATAGAATACCACGTGGAGGCCCAAGTCCTCAATTCTTAAAGTAATGACAGCAATGAACTTTGAGCGCCTGGCAAGCACTTGATAAACACAAGGGAGGACAGAACAGGTGTTCTGTACTGTTTTATTTGAATCTCTTTCTTTCTATAATCAAAATCTGCTTTCTCCTGTTCAGTTCCTCCTTAAGTTAAATCCACTTTCCAGAGGTAAGTATTTTAATCCTTTCAAGTTTTGTTCCTGGTGTTTACTTCCATATTTCTAAATAACGTGTGTGAACACCCAAAATTTGAGACAGGTCTCAGTTAATTTAGAAAGTTTATTTTACAAGGTTGAGGACGCTTGTCCATGACACAGCCTCAGGAGGTCCTGACAACATGTGCCCAAGGTGCTCAGGGCACAGCTTAGTTTTACACATTTTAGGGAGACATGAGACATCAATCAATGTATGTAAGAAGTACATTGGTTCCATCCAGAAAGGCAGGGACAACTCGAAGCAGGGAGGGGGCTTCCAGGTCTCAGGTAGGTAAGAGACAAGTAGTTGCCTTCTTTTGAGTTTCTGATAAACCTTTCCAAAGGAGGCCATCAGACTACGCATATATCTCAGTGAGCAGCTGAATGACTTTGAATCGAATGTGAGGCAGGTTTGCCCTGAGCAGTTCCCAGCCTGACTTTTCCCTTTAGTTTAGTAATTTCGGAGCCCCAAGATTTTCCTTTCGTGCATCCCTGGTATGGCTTGTCCCACCAAATCTCATGTTAAATTGTCATCCCCACTGTTGGAGGTGGGGCCTGGTGGGAGGTGATTTGATCATGGGGGTGGGTTTCTCATGAATGGTCTAGCACCATCCCCTTGGTGCTGTTCTCATGATAGTGAGTGAGATCTGGTTGCTTTAAACTGTGTAGCACTGGCAGGGCACCTTGGCTCATGCCTGTAATCCCAGCACTTTTGGAGTCTGGTGCCAGGGGGGTGGGTGGGAATCATGAGGTCAAGGGATCGAGACCATCCTGGCCAACATGGTGAAACCCATCTCTACTAAAAATACAAAAATTATCTGGGTGTGGTGGCGCGTGCTTGTAATCCCAGCTATTCCGGAGGCTGAGACAGGAGAATCGCTTGAACCTGGGAGGTGGAGGGTACAGTGAGCTGAGATATCACCACTACACTCCAGCCTGGTGACAGAGTGAGACTCTGTCTCAAAAAAAAAAAAAGGGGGGGGTGTAGCACCTCCTCCCTCTCTCTCTTGCTCCCTTCGGCCACCATGTAAGACCCCTCACTCCCTCTTTGCCTTCCACCACATTTGGAAACTTCCTGAAGCCTCTCCAGATGCAGAAGCCACTGCGCTTCCTGTACAGCCTGCAAAACTGTGAGCCAATTAAACCTCTTTTTCTTACAAATTACCAGTTTCAGGTATCTATAGCAATGCAAGAACAGACTAATACAATGCCTATATGCTATTTTTTGATGTTTCTGTTTGGGACATTATTACATTTTATTTGTTGTAAACCTCTTGTTTACCCTGGAGGTAATCATTATCTAGAAAGTGACTAGCTTGCTTTCAATATTACAGGCTCATAGGCAGAAGGGACTTGCGTTGTCTCAGATGAAACTTTGAACTGTGGACTTTTGGGCTAATGTTGAAATGAGTTAAGAATTTGAGGGACTGTTGAGAAGGCATGATTGGTTTGGAAATGTGAGGATATGAGATTTGGAGGGGCCAGGGGTGGAATGATATGGTTTGGCTGTGTCCCCACCCAAATCTCATCTTGAATTGTAGCTCCCAGAATTCCCATGTGTTGTGGGAGAGAGCTGGGTGGGGGTAATTGATTCATGGGGGCTGGTCTTTCCTGTGCTATTCTTGTGATAGTGAATAAGTCTCACAAGATCTGATGGGTGTATCAGGGGTTTCCACTTTCGCTTCTTCCTCATTTTCCTCTTGCTGCTGCCATGGAAGAAGTGCCTTTCACCTCGTGCCATGATTCTGAGGCCTCTCCATCCATGCAGAACTGTAAGTCAAATTCACCTTTTTTTTTTTTTTTTTTTTTTGAGACTGAGTTGCTCTGTGGCCCAGATGGTGTGATCTCAGCTCACAGCAATCTCCGCCTCCCAGGTTCACACCATTCTCCTGCCTCAGCCTCCTGAGTAGCTGGGACTACAGGCACCCACCACCACGCCCAGCTAATTTTTTCTATTTTTAGTAGAGACGGGTTTTCACCATATTAGCCAGGATGGTCTCGATCTCCTGACCTTGTGATCCGCCCACCTCGGCCTCCCAAAGTGCTGGGATTACAGGCATGAGCCACCGCACCTAGCCCAATTAACCCTCTTTTTGTTCCCAGTTTCAGGTATGTCTTTATGAGCAGCATGAAAACAAACTAATACAACTAGATCTCACTTCCTCCTCTTTCTTGTTTCATGGAGCACATCTTCCAATAGCTTCTTGAGAAGATACATAGGGACTAAACTTTCTGATATTTTTGCATAAGAATTTGAAATATCATTATCCTACCTTCATACCTAATTGAGAATTTGGTTGGGTTTCTGAGATTTTTGCATAAGAATTCAAAGTATCATTATTCTAACTTCACATTTGATTGAGAATTTGGTTGGGAAGATTTTTGCATTGGAAAGCATTTCCCTTCAAAATTTGAAGACTGTGTTCCATTGTTTTCTGTGTTGCTGTTGAGAAATCTGAACCCATTTTCCTATTCCTGTTTATTTGACCTTTTTTTGTTGTTATTTGTTTTGTTTTTTATTCTTTGGCCTGTTTTTCCATCTGGAAGTTTTCAGAATTTCCTTCTATTCTTAGGAGTATGAAATTTCAGAGATGAACTTGGGCAAAGGTAGTTGTTTTTCATTGTACTGGACAATCCATGAGCCCTTTTAACCTGCAAACTCATGTCTTTAAATACTGAGATATTTTTTCAATTTTTTGGTAATTTCCCCTCCTCCAAATTTGTTTTCTCTTTCTGAAATTCTTATTACTCATATAGGAATGATTTCCTTGTTAGATTTCCTAGTCTCTAATTTTCTATATTTTCCCCTTCTATTTTTTATTTACTTTGCCTTCTTATACTTTCTTCAATATAAATTTATCATTATCTTACAACTTCTCTATTGATTTTTTAATTTACACTATATCTATATATCTATATATACATATATACAGGTGTGTTCTACCTGTTCAGGTCTTTTGCTTTTATAATCTTCTCTTGCTGTTTTGTGAATATTTTGAGGCTTTTATTACAGATGTAGGTTTTCATTTTTCTTTTAAATTTTCTTCTGCCAACGTCTGTTTCCTTTGAATGCCATATTTCTATTTTGGTGACTGACTTTAATGTGAGAAGTTTCCCTCAAATAAACTGATGACTTTTGGCTGATTATTTTTACAAACACAGAAAAATATAAGGAACTGTATCAGTTCATTGTCACACTGCTGATAAAGACATACCCGAGACTGCGTAATTTATAAAGAAAAAGAGGTTTAATGGACTCACAGTTCCACATAGCTAGGGAGGCCTCATGATCATGGCAGAAGGCAAAAGGCACGTCTTACCTGGCAGCAGGCAAGAGAGAGCTTGTGCAGGGGAACTCCTCTTTATAAAACCATCAGATCTTGTGAAACGTATTCACTATTATGAAAATGGGAAAGACCCACCCTCATGATTCAATTACCTCCCACCGAGTCCCTCACATGACATGAGGGAATTGTGGGAACTACAATTCAAGATGAGATTTGGGTGGGGATACAGCCATACCATATCAGGCACTAATTAGAAGCAGGCTCAGGCACATGGTTAGAATTTATCAAAGGGTGGGCTGCCCTGTAGGATGAACATACTGCACTTTATCACTAAGAGATCCCTGTCATTTTCTCTTCCACAGTTCATTTTTCCAGAGAGTAATACACCTATTTTTTTTTTTTTTTTTGAGACAAAGTCTCGTTCTGTTGCCCAGGCTGGCGTGGAGTGGTGTGATCTCGGCTCACTGCAAGCTCTACCTCCTGGGTTCACACCATTCTCCTGCTTCAGCCTCCTGAGTAGCTGGGACTACAAGCGCCCACCAACACACCTGGCTAAATTTTTATATTTTTTGTAGAGATGGGGATTCACTGTGTTAGCCAGGATGGTCTCGATCTCCTGACCTCGTGATCCACCTGCCTCGGTCTCCCAAAGTGCTGGGATTACAAGCATGAGCCACTGTGCCTGGCCTAATATTCCTATTTTCTACCTGGAAGGATATAAGCCTGGATGCTAGCAATGTGGAGCTGAGTGGGGGAAGGTGGATGGAGGAATCTCACTATTCAGTATAAAGATTTTCACTTATCCCGCCTCTCTCACCACATTTTTAGTAGAAGCTCTGGCCTCAGCAATACCTGGTACCCCACAACCTAGAATCTTTGGTTCATTCTTCAGGAAATATATTGCTGCATAGGATTAGGGAGGGCATTCTTGGACTTCCAACTACTTTTTTGACTTCCAGCCCTACATTCACTCCCACTTCCATCTTAGTGACAGACTGTTCTTCCAATTCCTCTTTCTTTTGAGGGTTCATGGTATCAAACAACTTTCTTCACAGCTTACGTTCTCTTTCCCCACTAGCCAGCTGAGGTTTTGGCCTTCACTGGCCCACTAAATTGTTACCCCTTCTTCATTTTCTTTCCACCATCCCAAATTCTGTTCCTGACAACTCCTCTTCTTTTCTCTTTTCCCTCATGGTTTACTCCTTTTTCATTTTGTTCATATTCATCTTGTTTATTGTAATGTGGGATGAGTTTGTTTTGAGGGAGGAAGTCTTTCATACCTCACAAACCCTCAAAACATGACTTTATCTTGATGTGTGAGGCAACAGGAAATACACAGCACCACTTTTGAAGTATCCTTGCATCTGTCTGTCTATCTATCTGTCTAATCTGAATCTAGCAAACCTTCAGATTTAACTACAGTTTTCAGGAAATATAGGGGATAGAGGGACATGTTAAATGATACCACAGGCAGCCATGCACTGAAACTGGGCTGACAATATTTGACAGATACATTTTCAAAAATGTGTGAGCCATTTGTTAAACACAGTCATAATTAAAAATTAAATTATATAAACTTATAACAAAATAAATTATATTAAAAGCAGGCTGGGTGCGGTGGCTCATGCCTGTAATCCCAGCACTTTGGGAGGCTGAGGCAGGTGGATCACAAGGTCAGGAGATCGAGACTATCCTGGCTAACATGGTGAAAGCCCATCTCCACGAAAAATACAAAAAATTAGCTGGGTGTGGTGGCTGGCAACTGTAGTCCCAGCTACTTGAGAGGCTGAGGCAGGAGAATGGTGTGTAAGCTGAGATCATGCCACTGCACTCCAGCCTGGACTACAAAGCGAGACTCTGTTTCAATAAATACATAAATAAATAAATAAATAAATAAATAAATAAATGCAAAGGTAATAAACATCCAAAATACACAACTTCTTAATTATTTTACTACATGTTGCTATTATTTATGCTCTTGGGGATATTTATATCTATTTTATTTTTACAGTAGAAATATTATGTAAAGGTGTGCTACTACATATCTTTTCCCAATTCTGCATTCAGTGGCATCATGTTGGTAGCTTGAAATCACTATGGTGGTAGTATTTACATCAAGAAAACCAGAAAATACTACAAAGCAGAGCCCATTCACCCCATCTCAACCCTACCCAGAAATATTATTATATAATTACTAGCACAGCACTGGCTGGAGGTATTGTAATTAGACAAATCCAGAATGTGGAAAATCTTTCAGAACAAATGAACACTTTCTTCAATAATTAAATGTAAAGAAAAGGAGGGAAACCTAAAATTAAAAGATAATTACAAGACTAAATAAATGCATTTTGTGAAGTTTGTTTAAATACTAACTTAAACAAACTGTAAAAAAAAAAATTATGACACAACCAATGAATTTGAATTTTAGACAGTCTAAATATTCAGTAACCGATGTTAAGTTTTTCTAGTTACAATAATGATTTTATGGTATTGTGGTTTTAAAATAGTGCTTATCTTTTAGAAATACACACTGAAACATTTACAGATGGAATTAGGTCTGGGATTAGTTTCAAAATAATCTAGGAAAGGGGAGAATGGTAAGGAATTGTGATATAGATAAATCAAGATTGGCCTTGCATTGATGTTTATCATTATTGGTTGAAAGGTATATGAGAGTTGATTATAAAATTCTTTCTACTATTATATATGTTTGAGATTCTCCCTAATAGAAGGTTTTTGGACTTTTAAGGTAGGTATTTCATATCCTTTAATTCAACCATTTTATTGAAAATAAAACAAACATACTGAAAAGTACACAAATCTTAAATGGGTCAATGAATGTTCACAAAAAGAATAACCAGCACCCATATCAAGAATGACACTCAATACACATACACTGCAAATTACAAAACACTGCTCAGAGAATTGAGAGAACACTTTGGGAGGCTGAGGCAGGCAGATCACTTGAGGTGAGGAGTTCAAGACTAGCCTGGCCAACATGGTGAAACCCCATCTCTACTAAAAATACAAAAATTAGCTGGGTGTGGTGGCACACACCTATAGTCCCAGCTACTTGGGAGGCTGAGGCAGGAGAATCACTTGAACCCATGAGACCGAGGTTGCAGTAAGCTGAGATCACACCACTGCAGTCTAGCCTGGGTGACACAGTGAGACCCTGTCTCTTAAAAAAAAAAAAAAAGAAAGAGAGAGAGAAAGAATTGAGGGAAGACTTGACTACTCTGAGAGATATATCACTTTCATGGATTGGGAGACTCAATACTGTTACAATGTAAAGTTTCTCCATATTGATCTTTAGATTCAGTGCAATTGCAATCAAAATCCCAAATATTTTTTAAAAAAAATAGAAATTGAAAAGCACATTTAAAAAATTACATGGGGGGGCGTGCCCAAGATGGCCGAATAGGAACAGCTCCAGCCTCCAGCTTCCAGCGTGAGTGACACAGAAGATGGGTGATTTCTGCATTTTCAACTGAGGTACCGGGTTCATCTCACTGGGGCATGTCAGACAGTTGACGCTGGTCCATGGGTGCAGCCCGATCAGCAAGAGCTGAAGCAGGGCGAGGCATTGCCTCACATGGGAAGCACAAGGGGGAAGGGAATTCCTTTTCCTAGCCAAAGGAAATTGAGACACACAACACCTGGAAAATCAGGTAACTCCCACCCTAATACTGCGCTTTACCAAGGGTCTTGGCAAACGGCACACCAGGAGATTATATCCCACACCTGACCCAGAGGGTCCCACGCCCATGGAACCTCCCTCATTGTTAGCACAGCAGTCTGAGATCTAACTGCAAGGCTGCAGTGATGCTGGGGGAGGGGCGCCCACCATTGCTGAGGCTTAAGTAGGTAAACAAAGCTATCAGGAAGCTCGAATTGGGTGGAGCCCACCACAGCTCAAGGAGGCCGGCCTGCCTCTGTAGACTCCTCCACTGGGGACAGGTCATAGCTAAACAAAAAGCAGCAGAAACCTCGGCAGAGGTAAATGCCTCCGTCTGACAGCTTTGAAGAGAGCAGTGGATCTCCCAGCATGGAGGCTGAAATCTGAGAATGGACAGACTGCCTGCTCAAGTGGGTCCCTGACCCCTGAGTAGCCTAACTGGGAGACATCCCCCACTAGGTGCAGACCGACACCTCACACCTCACACGGCAGGGTACACCCCTGAGACCAAGCTTCCAGAGCAAGAATCAGACAGCAACACTCGCTGTTCAGCAATATTATATCTCCTGCAACCTCTGCTGCTGACACCCAGACAAACAGGGTCTGGAGTGGATCTCAAACAAACTCCAACAGACCTACAGCTGAGGGTCCTGATTGTTAGAAGGAAAACTAGCAAACAGAAAGGATACCCACACCAAAACCCCATCAGTACATCACCATCATCAAAGACCAAAGGCAGATAAAACCACAAAGATGGGGAAAAAGCAGTGCAGAAAAGCTGGAAATTCAAAAAATCAGAGCGCATCTCCCTATCCATATTGCAAAAGATGCCAAAGCTAAGAGATCCACTGTAAGGAAAACATGCTGTGGCGAGAAAGCCAACAATGTGGCTGCACATCCTTCTTTAAAAAGTTTTTGAATTTTAAATTGTAGTAAAATATACACAATACGAAATTTATTATCTTAACTATTTGTAAGTGTGGATAAGTCTTTTGCTGCTGCTTAGGAAGCACAAAAGATTACAGTATTCTGATACACAGAGGGCTCTTTGAAGAGGCATGTGACTCACAAACCACCTCAACCAATCTCAGCACAAGCCCCAAGTAGAGCTAGGATTATTCAGGAAACATCTGTTGAGGAGCCTCTCTCTCAATGGAGTGAATCCCTATGACTCACAATGTTTTGTTTACCAATAGAAACACTGTGAAATTCGACTAAAAGAGACAGAGTGGTTGAAATGAAAGAAGACAATCGAGCTCCCTAAATTCTACCAGCAGGAAATGGGCTGATAAAACTATTCAGTAGCAGACATGTGGTACTCCACATTAAAAAGGATGGCTCTGAGGGTTGGAGCCCCAGGTACAGAGGGCAGGTGTAGGAGCCACAGCTATTCCCAGGCTTAGTAACCTAATGGAGTTTGCCCATGGGACTTTGAAAGGGATTGGCTGTTTTCTTTTGGCTTTCATTTTCTCCCTTTTTGAATGGGAACGTCTATGACTGTTACCGTATATTTCTGTCCCACTACTGTTTTAGAGCACAGAACTTGCTTTCTAGTTTCACAGGTCCTTAGATATAAAACTTTGCCCCAGAATAGATTTATACTCAGAACTGCACCCATATCTAATTTAGATACAAGATTTGGGACTCTTTAGTTGAAACTTAGATGAGATTTGCACTTAAGCTGATGCTATAATGGGTTAAGATTTATGGGGACCTTAGGATGGGTGAATGTATTTTTCACATGGGATGGATGAGTCTTTGGGGACCAGAGGGTGGACTACAGTAGGCTTAATAATGGCCTCCCCAAAGATGTCTACATCCTACTCCCTGAAACCCATGAATATTACCTTACATGGTAAAAGAGATTTTACAAAGGAGACACAGAAACACACAAACCTCTGGATCAGAGACACAATTTCTTATTTACAATAAAAACAGCAGCCAGAGGCCGGGCACGGTGGCTCACGACTGTAATTCCAGCACTTTCGGAGGCCAAGGCAGGTGGATCACGAGGTCAGGAGATCGAGACCATCCTGGCTAACACAGTGAAACCCTGTCTCCACTAAAAATACAAAAAAAAAACTAGCCAGGCATGGTGGCAGGCACCCGTAGTACCAGCTGCTCTGGAGGCTGAGGCAGGAGTATGGCGTGAACCCAGGAGGCGGAGCTTGCAGTGAGCTGAGATCGCGCCACTGCACCCCAGCCGGGCGACAAAGCCAGACTCCACCTCAAAAAAAACAAAACAAACAAACAAACAAAAAAAACACACACAACAGCAGCCAGAGTAGCATTGTGTGTGTTCCCCATGCTCCAATTCCTGTAATGTAATACACTAAGGGCCAGGTGTTACCTCTGCGTGGAGTGGGTTGCACTACAAAAGAGGAGCCCCAAATTTTAAGTTTCTAGGCTTTTATAGGGCTGCTGACATGTCTGCCCATCTTCTCCAGAGAGATTACTCATTATTTCTGGAATGTTGGCAAATTCACCTCCTGGTGTGAGAAAAGAGAAGGCTTTATCTTTACTTCCCTGGGATGTGTTTACGGGAGGTGCTATCTCTAGCTTCACTATCCTGGAATGTTTCCTTTATACATTCTTAATTTGGATGTGAACACGGTCAAACACGGGATTCAGACTGCAGAAATACGAGCTATTCACAGAGAATTGTTTTCAACACTTTATTTCAAGCATCAAAAAAGAAAAAAATCAATTACCTTCAATAGAATAGAAAATCTGAAAATTAAATAAGGCTAGGCATGGTAGCAGATGGAAAGGTATTGCTACCCTGTATGATTTTAATGAGAATGACCATGCCAAATGATATCACCCAGTGGGATAACGGAGTACACAGAGAAGCAGAGGTTGAAATTAGTTTGAAGACTATGTTGTATATTACACAATATACATTGCTTAAGCATCAGCAACAATGTGAAGAAGCAACATCAATGTCATTTCTGGATGGTTACAGAAGTTATGTCAAAGTTAGATTTCTGAAAGTAAAAAAGGCAAAGAAAATTGCCACATATTTAATAATTACTCTTGGGAATGACTGCAAATTAGAGATGTTAGGTATTATTGATTCATGTATTCTTTAGCAAATGTATATTGAATACACACTATGTATCAGGCAAATGGACATCATCTCCCCACTATGGAAGACTAGTAATCAAATAATTACAAATTATATACTCCAAGGTGGCAGAATGACAATTAGCAATCAAAATTATTACATATTATATACTACAAGGAAAACAAAAAAATAAAATAATGGAGGATTTACCCTAGGGTGGTTAGAAAAGGTTTTTTTTAGGGAAGTAACATTTAATTTTTTTGAGACAGGGTTTCACTCTCTTGCTCAGGCTGGACTATAAGTGGTGCAGTCACAGATGACTGCAACTTCAAACTCCTGAGCTCAAGCGACCCTCCTGCCTCTGCCTCCCGAGTAGCTGGGACTACAGGTGTGCACCACCAAACCTGGCTTTTAAAAAATTTTAGTAGAAACAAGGTCTCACTATGTTGCCCAGGATGGTCTTGAACTCCTGGGCTCAACTGATCCTTCTGCCATGGCCTGCCGAAGTGCTGGGATTACAGGTCTGAGCCACCATGCCCAGTGAGGGGAAAGTAACATTTAATTCACTTATCCTAAGCATTTAAAATAGTGACCAGAGTGTTTATTAAAACCTAGCTCAGATCATTTCTCTCCTTTGCTTAAACCCTTCAACTGTTCTCTAGTCCACTGACAAAAGCCAGAGGCCCAATAATGGTCTTCAGAACCCTTCATGGTTTGGTTCCCCAATACTTCCCTGATCTTCCTTTTACTACTCTTTCTGTAGCACTTAATAGCTTCTACATATTATAAAGCTTATTTATTAGGTTTATTTTCAATTTCTCCTTGCCAGGGTATAAACTCTACTAGGGAATTATCTGTTTTGCTCACTTTTGTATCCCAAATGTCTCTGGAATAATTCCTGGCCTCTAACAGAAATTCATTAAATTTTGTTCAATGAACATAATTTTATTAAATACAACCAAAATTAAAACAAAAGTATCACAATGTTATAGTACCATTTAAATATAACATAGAAAATACTACAAAATAAGAAATGCAAAACAAAACTAGGTAAGATTTTATTTACTATGATGGGTGTGCTTGCCTGTTCATAAGTTCATTCCAGTCTGGAACACAGGAAGATAATGCTACCCGCATAGCTGCTGCACTATTTAGCCCATTTCTTTCCTTTGTTTTGAACTGGGTTAAGATGGAAAACCCTAGTTCACACAAACTAGTTGTTGTGAATGGTAGTAATAGTAGGACACTCTTTCTACTTAACAATGGAAAGTCTTCCTTTACCTTAATCCAAAATGCTGATAAACTTAAGGTCTCATAATCATTCTTCAATATATATGAAGAACTAAGCTGCAATAATTCATTCTCTTCTTCAGGCACCAAGTTTAGCTCAATTATTGATTCAGGGTTTCGAAAAGCAAATGGATCTTTTACCCAACTGTTTTCCCTTAATGTTTCAAATTTTTCTTCTGGAAAGAAATGGTTAAAAGTTTGAGATAGAGAAGTGAGATGCAACAATATCTCTAATTTTATTTCTTTCAAAAGGTTTTCATTAATAATATTCTCTTCAATATGCTGCAAAAATCTTGGAAACATGTAGTAGCTAGGACGATTACTTTTAAGTCTTACTTGCCATAACAATAATGTCTTTCGAAATCCCTGAATACGTTCAACATGTTGGAATACATCACTGTTTTTCCCCTGTAGTTTTAAACTCAGTTCATTAAGAATGCTAAAAATATCAGTTAAATATGCCAATTTTGTTACCCAAGTATCATCTTCAAAAATATTTGCCAAATGAGATTTTTTTTCAATGAGAAAAAAGTGAATCTCATTCCTGAGCTCATAAACCCTGCTTAGTATTTTCCCTTGAGACAACCAGCGAACTTTGGTATGATAAAGTAAGTGGGTATGGTTAGTTCCAATCTCTGAACAAAATGTTTCAAGAAGCCGGCTATTCAATGAGCTTCCTTTAATAAAATTAACAACTTTCACTGCATTTTTCAATACTTCCATGAGAGACTGTGGAATTTCTCTGGATGCTAAACCTTCACGATGTATAAAACAATGATTCCACACAGCAACATTATTAGTAACTTCTAGTAATTTTTTTATTACTCTACTATGTTTTCCAGTTATGGTTGCTGTGCCATCACTTGTAATTCCTTTACAGTTTTTCCAGTTTAATTTATATTGGCCAACTATGTGCCTTTCTAATTCTGTAAAAATATCTAATCCACTTAGGTGTGAAGTTAAATTTAAAAAACACAAAAAATCCTCCATAAAATCATCTTGCCACGCGTATCTGACNGTCAGGAGATCGAGACCATCCTGGCTAACACAGTGAAACCCTGTCTCCACTAAAAATACAAAAAAAAAACTAGCCAGGCATGGTGGCAGGCACCCGTAGTACCAGCTGCTCTGGAGGCTGAGGCAGGAGTATGGCGTGAACCCAGGAGGCGGAGCTTGCAGTGAGCTGAGATCGCGCCACTGCACCCCAGCCGGGCGACAAAGCCAGACTCCACCTCAAAAAAAACAAAACAAACAAACAAACAAAAAAAACACACACAACAGCAGCCAGAGTAGCATTGTGTGTGTTCCCCATGCTCCAATTCCTGTAATGTAATACACTAAGGGCCAGGTGTTACCTCTGCGTGGAGTGGGTTGCACTACAAAAGAGGAGCCCCAAATTTTAAGTTTCTAGGCTTTTATAGGGCTGCTGACATGTCTGCCCATCTTCTCCAGAGAGATTACTCATTATTTCTGGAATGTTGGCAAATTCACCTCCTGGTGTGAGAAAAGAGAAGGCTTTATCTTTACTTCCCTGGGATGTGTTTACGGGAGGTGCTATCTCTAGCTTCACTATCCTGGAATGTTTCCTTTATACATTCTTAATTTGGATGTGAACACGGTCAAACACGGGATTCAGACTGCAGAAATACGAGCTATTCACAGAGAATTGTTTTTCAACACTTTATTTCAAGCATCAAAAAAGAAAAAAATCAATTACCTTCAATAGAATAGAAAATCTGAAAAATTAAATAAGGCTAGGCATGGTAGCAGATGGAAAGGTATTGCTACCCTGTATGATTTTAATGAGAATGACCATGCCAAATGATATCACCCAGTGGGATAACGGAGTACACAGAGAAGCAGAGGTTGAAATTAGTTTGAAGACTATGTTGTATATTACACAATATACATTGCTTAAGCATCAGCAACAATGTGAAGAAGCAACATCAATGTCATTTCTGGATGGTTACAGAAGTTATGTCAAAGTTAGATTTCTGAAAGTAAAAAAGGCAAAGAAAATTGCCACATATTTAATAATTACTCTTGGGAATGACTGCAAATTAGAGATGTTAGGTATTATTGATTCATGTATTCTTTAGCAAATGTATATTGAATACACACTATGTATCAGGCAAATGGACATCATCTCCCCCACTATGGAAGACTAGTAATCAAATAATTACAAATTATATACTCCAAGGTGGCAGAATGACAATTAGCAATCAAAATTATTACATATTATATACTACAAGGAAAACAAAAAAATAAAATAATGGAGGATTTACCCTAGGGTGGTTAGAAAAGGTTTTTTTTAGGGAAGTAACATTTAATTTTTTTGAGACAGGGTTTCACTCTCTTGCTCAGGCTGGACTATAAGTGGTGCAGTCACAGATGACTGCAACTTCAAACTCCTGAGCTCAAGCGACCCTCCTGCCTCTGCCTCCCGAGTAGCTGGGACTACAGGTGTGCACCACCAAACCTGGCTTTTTAAAAAATTTTAGTAGAAACAAGGTCTCACTATGTTGCCCAGGATGGTCTTGAACTCCTGGGCTCAACTGATCCTTCTGCCATGGCCTGCCGAAGTGCTGGGATTACAGGTCTGAGCCACCATGCCCAGTGAGGGGAAAGTAACATTTAATTCACTTATCCTAAGCATTTAAAATAGTGACCAGAGTGTTTATTAAAACCTAGCTCAGATCATTTCTCTCCTTTGCTTAAACCCTTCAACTGTTCTCTAGTCCACTGACAAAAGCCAGAGGCCCAATAATGGTCTTCAGAACCCTTCATGGTTTGGTTCCCCAATACTTCCCTGATCTTCCTTTTTACTACTCTTTCTGTAGCACTTAATAGCTTCTACATATTATAAAGCTTATTTATTAGGTTTATTTTCAATTTCTCCTTGCCAGGGTATAAACTCTACTAGGGAATTATCTGTTTTGCTCACTTTTGTATCCCAAATGTCTCTGGAATAATTCCTGGCCTCTAACAGAAATTCATTAAATTTTTGTTCAATGAACATAATTTTATTAAATACAACCAAAATTAAAACAAAAGTATCACAATGTTATAGTACCATTTAAATATAACATAGAAAAATACTACAAAATAAGAAATGCAAAAACAAAAACTAGGTAAGATTTTATTTACTATGATGGGTGTGCTTGCCTGTTCATAAGTTCATTCCAGTCTGGAACACAGGAAGATAATGCTACCCGCATAGCTGCTGCACTATTTAGCCCATTTCTTTCCTTTGTTTTGAACTGGGTTAAGATGGAAAACCCTAGTTCACACAAACTAGTTGTTGTGAATGGTAGTAATAGTAGGACACTCTTTCTACTTAACAATGGAAAGTCTTCCTTTACCTTAATCCAAAATGCTGATAAACTTAAGGTCTCATAATCATTCTTCAATGTATATGAAGAACTAAGCTGCAATAATTCATTCTCTTCTTCAGGCACCAAGTTTAGCTCAATTATTGATTCAGGGTTTCGAAAAGCAAATGGATCTTTTACCCAACTGTTTTCCCTTAATGTTTCAAATTTTTCTTCTGGAAAGAAATGGTTAAAAGTTTGAGATAGAGAAGTGAGATGCAACAATATCTCTAATTTTATTTCTTTCAAAAGGTTTTCATTAATAATATTCTCTTCAATATGCTGCAAAAATCTTGGAAACATGTAGTAGCTAGGACGATTACTTTTAAGTCTTACTTGCCATAACAATAATGTCTTTCGAAATCCCTGAATACGTTCAACATGTTGGAATACATCACTGTTTTCCCCTGTAGTTTTAAACTCAGTTCATTAAGAATGCTAAAATATCAGTTAAATATGCCAATTTTGTTACCCAAGTATCATCTTCAAAATATTTGCCAAATGAGATTTTTTTTCAATGAGAAAAAAGTGAATCTCATTCCTGAGCTCATAAACCCTGCTTAGTATTTTCCCTTGAGACAACCAGCGAACTTTGGTATGATAAAGTAAGTGGGTATGGTTAGTTCCAATCTCTGAACAAAATGTTTCAAGAAGCCGGCTATTCAATGAGCTTCCTTTAATAAAATTAACAACTTTCACTGCATTTTCAATACTTCCATGAGAGACTGTGGAATTTCTCTGGATGCTAAACCTTCACGATGTATAAAACAATGATTCCACACAGCAACATTATTAGTAACTTCTAGTAATTTTTTTATTACTCTACTATGTTTTCCAGTTATGGTTGCTGTGCCATCACTTGTAATTCCTTTACAGTTTTCCAGTTTAATTTATATTGGCCAACTATGTGCCTTTCTAATTCTGTAAAAATATCTAATCCACTTAGGTGTGAAGTTAAATTTAAAAAACACAAAAAATCCTCCATAAAATCATCTTGCCACGCGTATCTGACGTAAACTAAAAGTGTCGTGCAGCTTCCAATATCAGTGCTTTCATCAAGCTGGATTGCAAAATCTATACCAGACTGTAACCGAGTAATAAGCATTGTTTCTAAATGTTCTGCAATAGTACAAATTCGAAGAGATACTGTGTTATCATTAGGTATAGTTTTTAATTTATCAGCGGATTTATCATCAAATATTGTACGCACCATATCCAAACACGCTGGAAGAATAATTTTTTCAGCAGCTGTGTTAGCTATTTTCTCTTTTGCCACACGATATGCAACTAAATATGATGATAATAAGGCTTTCTCACTAACAGTAGAACAACTAAGAAATTGTGTTGATAACTTTACGTCTTTTTTCTTTCTTTGAAAATATTCAAGAGGCTTATCAATAAGTTCAGCATGCTGAGTTTCTAAGTGCCTTTTTAATTTTGAAGGTTTTAAGCTTTCATTTGCAAGAATATTATTACAAATAACACACTGAGGTCTGTCATTTTCAAAGGGTTTTTCACATTTGATAAAGCCGTATTTTAAGTAATCTTCATTATAACGTCTTGCACTTACTTTTTTCTTTTTGAAATGCGGCTCAAATGAACTTGAAGTTTGCAAACTGGAGTCAGTATTTTTCTCAATATTGTCACTATTCACAATTCCAGATTCAACAGATGAACTTGAACATGCTTCTGTATATTTCACTTCACTATTCCTCTTTCTTTTAATAAAGAAATGATCCATTTTAATAGCAATTTGTTCCCGTTTGATTAAAATGTTATAATTGGCATTAACTCAAAAAAGAAGAAAAAAATATATAGTCTAAATAACATATTTTTAAAAACTACCCTCAAAGTTTGCAATTGAATCTCAACTGAATATCTGACTTCACAACTAGTTGCAAGTAATTAAAATATAAAATGTGACTGTAAAACATTAACCTTGCTATTATAAAAATCAAGCAAGACACCCCTGAATAAATGACTGAAAACCATTTCTTAGCCAATATACATTCTATTCATCATATCCCCTCCATCAAATAACCCTCTCACATATTGAAATTGAACTCAGCATTCCTTGTAATGTGCACAATTCAGGCAAAGGATTCATGCAAAACACTTTGGTATTTTACATTTTATTTTGTTTTTTTTAAAAAAAGTTCATTGTGACTCACAGAATTGATTTCATGCCTCACTAATGGGTCTCACATATACTGTGAAAAACACTGATATAGAGACATTTTGTGCCTTTGCTGTGTTGGTACCTTGAGTATGTCTGCTTGATGATGAAAGAGACTAGCTGATCTGCTAGGCTGTTGACTTGTATAAGAACATCTTGAAGTGGTGGGAATTTATCTTAGATTTTCATTCCTGAATCATTTTTATGGTCTGATCTAGTGAGGAGCCAATGAGGTTTTCCATGGCTAGGTCAAATATCGGGTTGGAGCTGATGGTATATTTTTATGGAACTCTCCTGGAATGCATCCTTGACCTGGGAATAAGACCAGAGATAAGACATTAAAGAATCACAGTACAAAGTAATATCACTGCCAGCTATGGGGGCCTTTATGATATCCGAGATCATGGATGGTGAGGCAAAAAGTCTATAGCTCTCTTTATCACTATCTTATATTGGCTTAGGCCTATTTCTGTAAGGCAAACCACTTTGAGATTGGTAAAGAGAAAAACAGTAACAGTAAAACCCAGAAGTTGGCATCAGGAGTTGGAAAGTATATTAGCAAAACAGAATACAGCAAGCCATGAAGGACTATAGCTTATTCACCATACATACTTCCTTTTTGCTTGGCCGCACCTATCTTGGTCATGCCTGCCTCGGTAGTGCTGCACTGCTCTCTTGGATCATGGTATATTTCAGTCTTATGACCGTAACAGTAGTTTCAACTTTTCCTTATACACTTTTCCATCAAATTACCTCAAATTTTTTGGGAGGGGTGCAGTCTTACATTTACTGTAGTGTTTATTAAAAATTCAACATGTCTTAACTGTGTTAATACTGTATGTTTATTATGACTGTTTACATTAATTGTATTTTCTTATTTTTGTATTGTTAATGATCTGGTATCTAGGTGGTTCCTCGATGACTGCAGAGGTACTACCTCTCCCAGGGTTAGCTAATTCCTATGCAAACTAACCAGTCCAGAATCCCCCCACCCCTAACACAGACATCTTGGGTTCTTATACTCCTGGCCAATATTGCCCTGTCCTAATCACTCCAGGACCAGCTACCAGGCAACTAGGGATATCCCCTGTGCCCCAAGTCAGCCAAAATTATTTAAACTCGCCAATTTTAATACTGTTCAGGCCTGCTTATCCAGTTTTGCCCATCCCTTCCTAAGAAAACCGAATAAAGGCTTTCCTGCAGCTTCCTTGTACTTCCTCTCCCCACTGACCCTGCTGCTTCTAGGTATGGTACCCTTGCATGGTGTAAGGTGCTATGCTTCCTGTTTCTAGGGATCCAGGAGTATAAACATTTCTTCTTTCATGATAATCATTTTCACATCTACATCTCTTACCATATCTGACTAAAATAAATCCTGGGTACATTTAAAAACACTGTTATTTTGTGTTATTGGTCTAGTTACAAAGTTGTATAGTTTGGCCCTAAACCTCTTTTCCTGATCAGTTTTACCTTTTAATACAATTATTTTGCAGACCATGAGTTCTTCTAGGAAATCAAAGTCCTAAATGCTTTAATGATGGTTAAATAGCTAGAGATTTATTACATATGGCACCTGATTGTACCTTAAAAGATGTGCAGCTCGGAGAGAATTCAGGACCTGGTAGATGCGTTTGACTTAATCTTGGTTAGATGCTTCCTTGAAAGATGACGTTACAAATTCTGAACCTTGGCTGGAAAGGGACAAAGCTTTTCTTATTAGGTTTTATGTCCTCTGCCAAAGACAATAGCAGGACTAAAGAGTTTATGGTACATATGTCTTGGATGTCCCAGCACAGTGGGTGGTCATCAATATATTAGACCAGAACTACACTGCTGAAAGCAAATGCATCTAGATCTCTTTTTAATGCATAAGAAAAGTTGAAGGGCAATACACAGCCTTGAGGCAGTCTAAACCAGATAAACACCTGCCTGAAAGGGAATATTGACTCTTCCTTCCATAGTTAGAAGTTCATATAAGGATGCTAACATGTTTTAATGCTTCAACTTTCCCCCAAGAAACCTCAAACTACTACAATTTTGTCCTTCTGCCATCTCTCCCTATTTATCATATGTAGCTCAAGAAAAAGTGCTAAACAAAACATGCTAAACAAAACGTGCTACAAAGTCTTTTGTTTGACTTTCTTTACTTACATCTCTGAAAGCAGCTTTAATGAGAAGCCAGAGGAATTTTAGGGGAGAAGTTCAAACCTGAGGTTCTGGCCTAACCACAAGTTCCGGAACTTTACTTTAAATAGACATTCTCAATTAGTACTCAATGTAAATCAGAGCATGTTCATACCCCAACACGATCAAGTACACCAGTGTGATTCCATAACTCAGGTGGGTTCTGCTGGTCAAAAACAACAAAGACTACAAATGTGTACACTGATGCTTAAAATGTGTGCACTGAAACTGGCTCCTGTGGCTACATGGCAACATTTCCAAGTAATAACTTCATTCAGCTATCCATCTATTTAGCCTCCCTTAAGAATTACAATTAAGGTAATCAAATATTTGTAGTTGAAAGTTTCCCATACACCAAGGTGTACTAACATGGTCATATGATTGAGGTTAGTGATTTTCCACTAATAAATCTTATCTACTTGTTCCTAGAATAGTGCTTGCTGTATGGTAGTTACTCAACGTATTTGAAAGAATGAGAAAATTAATGACACCTGTAGTAAACTGTACAATGTACATTCTATTTTTATCACAGTCAGTAACAAATAAGTTATCCAACTATATTTGACAATTTGGAAATATGTAAGACAAAGGCTAATACAACATATTATTTAAAAAAGGATTGTCGAAGATTCTATTTCATAATAAACTGCTTATATTAAGAAATAGTAGAAACAAAGATCCTATAAAAACATACATGTAAATTTAGATTTAGCTTTTAAAGCTTAGAACCTAAATCTACCTGAAAAAAAGAAACATACATTAAAAGTATCTTATTTTACATTACTCTATATATGGATCATTATTCTCTTAGAAGCAATTGTCTTTTAACCATTCCATTCTTTCATATTCTTACTTTACATGTTTCAATGCCCCCTTGAAAGTTTATAACACTAGTTCAGTTACTATTGTATTAAAAAGTTATTTTTAAAGGGTTTACTCTCCCTCCTAAATCAGACAGTTCACCTACTACTGTCTATATATATCGTAGTAGTATATAGCAGTGGCAGTATATTAGGGAACAGATCTCGTAGATGTGGTGATGAAAGCATGGGGAAGTTCTTTTTTAACTGAATAGGATGCGAGGTATCATCTAAGCAAGAGGCCCAAGTAGAAAATGTTGCAAGTTTGTCAGAAGAAAACATGAAATATTAATAATTGTTTAGGAATGTGATAATATGATGGACTAGGAGAATGTTTTAAGATTTTTAGTCTGCCGGGCGCGGTGGCTCAAGCCTGTAATCCCAGCACTTTGGGAGGCCGAGACGGGCGGATCACGAGGTCAGGAGATCGAGACCATCCTGGCCAACACGGTGAAACCCCATCTCTACTAAATATACAAAAAATTAGCCGGGCGATGTGGCGGGCGTCTGTAGTCCCAGCTACTCGGGAGGCTGAGGCAGGAGAATGGCGTAAACCCGGGAGGCGGAGCTTGCAGTGAGCCGAGATCGCGCCACTGCATTCCAGCCTGGGCGACAGAGCAAAGACTCCGTCTCAATAAAAAAAAAAAAAAGATTTTTAGTCTGGCGGGTTGTCTTCCTTGCTTAATGCAATGATTGTTGTTATAATGTTTGATAGTCTAAAATTCCCTGTCACTAATCTTTTATATCCTAAGATATATCTCTAGTGTGCTGTGAGTATCATCTTCCGAAAATACAGCTCTAATCAGCTTCTTCATAACTGGAAAAGCATTTAATGGCACCGAGCTTGTGTAACGTCTTCAGGATAATATCCTCTAAGGTTAAGCCTCATCTTTTCAGGTTTCTCCTCCATCACATGATCTCCATACATTCCACATTTCAGTGCTAAAAGTATGGAAATTCTTTAAATAGTTCATGCACTTTCATGTCTCTGCTTCTGGCTACTATTCCCTTTGCCTGGAATACTCTTGTTGGGTCATATGAAGTCCTATTTATTCTTTTTTACTTAGTTCAAATGCTACAGCAGTCATACATTCAACTAACATTTAGCTACCTACAGTCCTAAAGTATGTCAGGCACTGGAGATACTTAACAGTGACATATTAAAATAACAGAATATCCGTTCAGCTATTAAGATGAATGAGGTGGAGTTACACAACACTGACAAATCTCAAAAACATTATGTAAAACAAGCTAGCTGCAGAAAGATGTACACATTACTGATTGCATAAAGGTGGTTGGGAGAGTGGTTTCCTTGGGCAAAAGAGAAGAGAATGAGATGGGGCAGAGCTGACAAAGGACTTCAATCACTTAATATAATCATTTATTTCTCCAGTTCAGTGGTGAGTACACATGTATTACAGTTTCGTGTTTACCTTTTGTCTGTCTAAAATCGTCTATATTAAAAAAGGATTTATAAGGCTGGATACCTTCCTGAAGGCACTGCAAAACTGTCATACAGCCACTAACTTAAAATTACCTTCCACCTCTTGCATTTCCCTTTGTTTCCTGTTTTGATATTGCGCACACATTAGTTAGTACACTAGGCCTTAAGAGGGGAAACTGCCAGGTACCAGCTTTAGCTAGATTAAAACATGACCCTCTTCCCAGGAGACTCCTGACCGGTTTTCTCGTCCTCCAGGTACCCAACTAGGATTCCAAAGAACTTTGGCCTGAACCCCTCGGCCGACCCTAGCATAATCGCCCTTCAGGCCCGGATTGCTGCTGCTCTCACCTTCCCTCAATTCATACGGGGGGCAAAACAAGACTGTATTTCCCCGCAACGAACCCTGGAGTGTTTCGCTTTAGCGGACTCCGGTCCACTCCCATCAGAGGTTGTCCTTCTTTCGCCTCACCTCCAGCCCAGACGCAGCAACCTGGCCGGGCCCAGCGCCGCAAACCTCAGGTCTCTGCAGCGGAGGTGCACCTCGACTCTCCCCACAATTCCCCCCGCAACACCACTTCCGGCTTACCTCACAAATTCCACATTCCAGCCGGAAAGACCTGGGTAGGCCTTCTGCGCATGCGTAAGACCGGGGCGGCGTCCGGGAGTCGAGAGAGCCGGCGGTGCAGGCTTCACTTTTCCACTTCCCTACACAGTGCCGGCAGTCTCGCGGGATTTCCTCCTCTCGCGGGAGTTATTTGAATGCCTGAGCGGTAAAGACTCCCTAGGGGCCTGGAGGGGGGATGCCCTCTGACAAGAAGCCTGAGGAGACGCCGCGGAGCGCTCTGCCTCTAGGTTGGTGGGCGGGTCGGCTGTAGCTGAACGCGGACAGGATTTGTCCGGACAGAGTCCCAGAGCCATGGGAGCGAAAAGAGACGGCTGCGGATTAAGAAGGCCTTTCGGCTGGCGCAGCAGCCGCACCACAACCAGGGGAAGCTGGTGGTGGCGCTGAATCGCTCCTGCCGCGGGTAAGCGCTCCCGGCCCGCGCCCGCCCCAGCCCGGACCTGGCGGGGCCAGGACGCTGGTTCATACACTCCAAGGTGGTTTTCAGTCTTTGTGGAAGAGTTAGAGAATTTTGAACTTTGATATCGTTTCACCTATTTACTTCTTTAGAGAATAGCATTGTGTTTAATAATCATAGTATTAGTGTGCGACTCTTTCAGTTAGCAGGTCATTGGTTTTTTAACATAAACCTGCATTTCATTACATAGGTTTAAATATGTATGTATATTTCTGTCCTCGAATGATTGTAACAAAGCACATTTCTTGGTCATTAACAAGATAGATTCGTGCAAATAAGTGCATCTTTGTCACAAACCAAGTATTTTTCTGGTTGAGATATATATATATTTATGTGTGTACATATATATGAAACAAAATATATAAAGGAGAATATATATATATTCTTATATATTTATAATATATACTCCTTTATTTTTTGGTTTGACATATATGTCATATATATGGTTTTTTTTAAATTCTACCTTAAAGAAGCAGGGAAACAAATGTTAGATACAGAAGCTTGAATTTCAACTCTGAAACTTAATGCGACTTTATCAGCATTTCTCTTCCTCAAGCTACTTACTTCTTGTAGGATTACACAATCAAATGTTTTAAAAATTTTGATTCTCCCAC